>NW_022436963.1:21999749-22077249 GCF_009761245.1 Sapajus apella
CTGCAGCAGAACTCACAAACTGCTTTTTGTTCCCAGGTGCTCTGTCCTAGGGATTTAGGGCTTTATTTATGAGTTTCCGTTATGCTGCCGCCTTCTTTTTTTTTTTTTTCTCCTTCAGACCTGCCCAGCCCAGCAAGGAGGCAGCCTAGTCACTGTCGGCCTATAGCAGCTTTGCTGAGCTGCTGTGGGCTCCGCCCCGCTGCCGAGTGAACTTCCCTGCAGTCCTGTTTATATGGGTGTAGTTAGAACTGCTTTGGGGATGGTGGCCCGCCTCTGTTGGGGCGGAGTCTCTGCTGTGGCGGGTTGCCTTGGCAACGGCGGGCTGCCTCAGCAATGGCGGGTTGCCTTGGCAACGGCGGGCTGCCTCGGTAATGGCGGACGCCCCTCCCCCACAGAGTTGGACCGTCCCGGGTTCAGCTGCGCTTGCTGTGAAACTCTCAATCCAGAGTTTCTTGTTGCTGTTTTTGTGGGGGTGGGGCCAGCCGAGCCTGATCGCCTGGCTTCCTGCCTCAGAGCCTTTTTTAAATTGGTGTTCCAGTCGCCTGTTGAAGAGGCGCCGGGGTCTGTTTGTTTTCCCCTGCGGCCACTCACTGCGCTGGCTTAAACAGCGGCACTGAGGTTTGTGGCGCTTTTTTTTGTTTTTTCCCCTGGAATCTACTGTCCTGGTTCTCTGCTCAGTCCCCTTTTTGAGCCGGTGTACGGGCGACTTCCCGTGGCTCCAATCGCCAGCCAAAAGGGCCCCCGGACCAGTGTATTTTGTACGGAGAAGCGCGGCTCTGGGGCGCCGACAAAGCAGCCGCGCGGGGCAGAGCAGTGGTGCTGGCCAGCACAGCCGCGCTGGCGACCATGGATCTCCTCCGCCCGGGAATTTCCTAGTCTGTGGGCAATAAAAACGCGGCGTCCACTCACCCTCTGCGCTTTCACTGGGAGCTGTGATCCTGAGCTGTTCCTAAACGGCCATCTTGGATCCGGTCCCTATTTTTTATTTTTTTGACAGAGTCTGGCTCTGTCACCCAGGCTGGACTGCAGTGGTGCAATCTCAGCCCATTGCAACCTCTACCTCCCGGGTTCAAGGGCTTCTCCTGCCTCAGCCTCCTGAGTAGCTGGGACTGCAGGCAGGTGTCACCACGCCTGGCTAGTTTTTATTTTTTAGTAGAGACAGGGTTTCTCCTTGTTAGCCAGGATGGTCTGGATCTCCTAACCTCAAAGTGCTGGGATTACAGGCATGAGCCACCACACCTGGCCCTACCATTGTAATTTCTGCTCTATTTTTCTATTTGTATCTTATGCCCAAAGTGTTTATTTTGTCCTCCCTTCAATTCCATTAACCCAGAGTTACTCATAATGTTGTTTCATTTAGTATCTATAGTTATCTCCTCCTCTTATTCTATATTTTGTTTTTCAGATTTTTTTCTTTGTGTACATGATCAGTCAAGTTAATCTTTTTATCTTTTCTATTTTCTCTATTTTTCCCGTCTGCTCTTATCTTCTGTGTATCGTTACTTACTCACATATATCTATTTGCTCTACTGCATTTCCTTTCTCAACTTTAAAGAGTTTTATTATAGTATAATTGACGTAGAAAACTTAACTGCATAAAGCACAGGATTGGATGAGATTTTACATCGGTACCCATGAGCCAATCACCACACTCAAAAAAATGAACACCTCCACCACACACAACAGTTTCCTTATATCTCTTTGAAACTTACTTCTTTTTTCCACCCATCCCAGCATCTTGGTCCACAGGCAATCACTGATTTACTTTCTGTTACTAGAAATTAGTTTGCATCTCATATAATTTTGTATAAATGAAATAACAATATATGTATTCTTTTTTGTATGACTTTTCTCAGTAAAATTATTTTGAGATTCATCTATACTGTTAAATATAGATATTGTGTCAGTACTTTATTTTTTTTAATGCTGCATAGTTTTTCGTTATATGGATATACCAGTTTGTTTATCCATGGATCTGTTGAGGACATTTGAGTTGTTTCTAGGATTTGACTATTACAGATAAACTGCTATGATGTTTTATGTGTGAGTCTTTGTATTGACATCTGTTCTCTTTTCTCTTGGGTCAATACCCAGGAATGGATTACTATATTATGTGGTTGGTATATGATTAATTTTCAGGAGCCTTTCAAAATGCCTTTCCAAAGTGACTGCATCATTAACATTCTCACCAGTATTGTATGGTATTGTATGAAGGTTTCAGCTCTTCTATACCCTTGAAAACACTTGATATGCCAAGTCTTTAAATTCTATTCATCCTAATAGGGATGTAGTGACAACCCATTATGAGGACTAATAAAACCTTAATTTGCATTTCCCTGATGACTAATGATGTTCAGCATCTTTCCATGTGCTTATTGACCATTTATATAAATTTTCAGTGAAGTGTCCAAATCTTTTGCTCATTTTAAATTGGGTAATCTGTTTTCTTATTTAGTTATCAGTTATTTATATATTTTGGTTACAAGTCCTTTATCAAATGTATGATTTGCAAATAATTTTCCCAGTCTGTGGCATATCTTTTCATTATCTTAATAGTGTCTTTCAAGTAGTAAAAGGTTTTAATTTTGATGAAGTCCGATAATACAGTTTTGTAATAATTCTTTAAGTGTAGTAGTATAGTAAGAAATCTGCCTAGTCCAGCCTCACAAAGATTTTTTTCCTACATCTTCTTCTATGAGTTTTATAGTTTACTGTCTATTGAATTAATTTTTGTATGAGGTATGAGATGTTGGTAGAAAGTCATTTTGCATACAGATACCCAACTGTTTCAACCTGTTTTCTTGAAAGACCATTCTTTCTATTCTGAATATCATTTACCCCCAAAAATTAGTTGTCTGTATATGTATAGGTATATCCTGAGACTCTATTGCCTTCCACTGATCTATTTGCTCATTTATGCCAGTACAATGCTATCCTGATAACTGTAACTTCATGGGTCTTGCAAATAAGTCATACTAGACCTCCATATTTGTTCTTCTTTTTGAAGGTTTTTTTTGGCTATTCTAGGTCATACACATTTCCATAGGAATTTTACAATCAACTTGACAATTTCTATTAAAAGTTTGCTAGGATTTTGGTGGGGAGTGTGTTGAATCTCCCAATTAAATTTGGGAGAATTTACACCTTAAGATTAAATATTTCAACCAATGGACATTTATTTAATTTTTCTTTAATTTCTCTTAGCAATGTCTTACAGTTTTTAGCATATTTAAATTTCACGTATGTTGTCCTATTTATCTGTAGGTGTATCATACTTTTCAATGGCATTGTCAATGGCATTGTTTTTAATTTCAGTTCTGCATTGTTCATTGCTAATACACATAAATAAAGTAGATATTTATATACTGGTCTTCTATTTTGCAATCTCATTAAACTAGTTTCTTTCCATAGATTTCATCAGATTTTCTACATAAAATTTTACTTCTTCCTTTGCAATCTGGGTGCCTTATTGCACTAGATAGTGCAATTCAATGTTGAATAGGAGCGATAAGAACAGCGTCTTGGACTGTGAGCTTAGAGCTTTCAGCAAATTTAGGGATCATTCAGTCATTATTTCTTCAGCTATTTTTATGCCTCACTCCTGACTTTGGGGATTCCAGCTACATGTCAATCGTGTTGCTTGAATTTATGCCCCAGCTCACTGATGCTCTTTTCTTCCCCCTTCCCTCCCTCCCTTCTTTCCTTCCTTCCTTCTTCTCTTTCTCTTTTTCTCTCTTTTTTTTATTCATTCTCTTTGTTTTTCATTTTGGATAGTTTTCATTGCTATGTCTTCAAGTTCATTCTTTTCTTGTACAATGTCCAAAGTGCCATTAATCCCATCCAGTGTATTTTTCATCAAAGACACTATGGTTTTCCTTTCTAGAAATTCAATTTGAGCCTGTTTTATATACGCTATGTCTTGACTTAAGTTGTTTAACATATGAAACACTGTTAAAATAAATATTTTTAAATCCTTGTCTGGTAATTCTAACATCCATGCTAGTTCAATTTACTGATTTTTCCCCCCTCGTCAAGTGTGTCATACTGTTCTGTGTCTTTTCTTGCTTGATAATTTTTTATTGAATGCCAGATGTGAAGGTTACCTAATTGAGTGCTGAATTTTTTTTTAATTATTATTATTCCCACAAATATTCCTGAGCTTTGTTCTTGGATGCAGTTAAGTTACTTGGAAATAGTTTGATCTTTTAGAGTCTAGCTTTTAAGATTTGTTAGGTGGTACCTGAGCAATGTTTACCTTAGAGCTAATTAATCCTCATTAATGAGAGAAGACCTTTTTAAGTACTCTAATCAATGTCCTGTCAATCTTGAGGTTTTCCAGTCTGGCTAGTGGCAAGAGGCACTGTTGCCAGCACTGTGTAAGGGCTGGCTACTGTTCTCTCATCTCTTGGGTTTTCCCTCCCTGTGCTGCAGGCTGCAAATTCTCTCAAAGCAACAGTCTAGGCAGTCTTTTTTTCAGGATGGTATGGAGGGCTGGAAGCAGCAGAAGTCTTCCACTTCTTGAATTAATTCTTTTATGCTCCTTTACTTGCCATCAGATGTTTTTAATGCTACGTTTTCCTCTAAGAACAACGTTAGCACTTTTACTGTCATTCATTTCTAAGTTGTTTTTTGTGGTGGTTTTTTTTTTTTATAGAGAAGGGGTTTCACCATGTTGGCCACGTTGGTCTCGAACTGCTGACCTCAGGTGATCCACCCGCCTCGGCCTCCCAAAATGCTGGGATTACAAGCGTGAGCCACCATGCCCAGCCCATTTCTAAGTATTTTTAAGTTTTTATTATGATTTTTTTATTATGCTTTGTCTCTAGGCTTATGAAATGCTTAAACTATCATATAGGAGAATGTCATTTGGGATAATTACTCTTTGGCATTTTAAGGCTTGTTTTATGAATCAGTACATGCTTAATTTGGGGAATATTCCATGTACGGCTAAAAACAATACATTTTTTGTTTGATGTACAGTTCTTTTATACATTTATCTCTATTAGCTTGAGCCTATAAATCAATTTATTCAAATGTTCTATATTTGGTTAATTTTTTTTCTTATTGATCCAACACATTCTAAGAGGAGTATAATAAATCTTTCATCTACAGTGTTTTATTTATTTTTCTCCTTAACTCCAGTTGTTGCTAAGTGTATTTTGAGGTTATATTATTAGATGGATATTAAGCATTCATTACCACTATATCTTCTTTATCTCTTATCTTTACCATTATATCTTCCTTATCTCTTCTTTATTTGTCAGGCTTCTAACTTACCTCTTTGCCAATTGTAATTTTTTTCCTTCTATAGAAATGGCTATCGAAAGTCCTTATCTCTCCCCTCTATTGAAAGGACTACCAAAAGTCCTTTTTTTTTCCCTTCTGTTGAAATAGTTACCACTGTTTTCTTTTGCTTCATTATTTTTTCTTTCTTATTGCTTCGTTTTCAAATTCTATCCTTTTGTTTATGTGCTTCTTATAAAGAACATATTGCTAGAAGTTGTTTTCTTTAACATCAGAGTCTGTTTTTTCATTTTTTAATTTAACATGTTTATATTTACTGTAAAGCCATTTATTAACACTTGTCTTTGTTAACTGGTTTCCTGTTTTCTATATACTCTGTTTTCCTCATCATTTTTTCCCTACTGATGGCTTGAGAGTTCTGCATATACTTTTTATTATTTTGATCATTACAACTACTTTATTAAGATCCACGTGCATTACCGTGCTCCCATATAAATTTCTTAAGCCTACAAATAAACTATGTTGTTTCTGAATAAGACAGCTCCTGTGTCTTGCTCTCCCCTTTCTCTTCTTATATTCTTAGATTAGAGGCCCCTGCCCCCTCCACAACACATGCCTGTTGATGTCATCTAGAATTTTGTTGTTGATAATTAAATGTTATGTTGTTTTCACCTCTGCTTTGGTACACAGAAAGAAACTTTGCTATGTTATTTACCTTCGTTAATAAAATATATTCTCTAGGACTCATTTTTCTTGTATTGGAATACTTCCTCTAAGAGTCTTCTCTAAAAGGTCCATGCTGAGGGCTGGGCATGGTGGCTCACGCCTGTAATCCCAACACTTTGGGAGGCTGAGGTGGATGGATCACCTGAGGTCAGGAGTTTGAGACCAGCCTAGCCAACATAGTGAAACTTCATCTCTACTAAAAATACAAAAATTACCTGGGCAAGGTGGCAGATGCTTGTAATCCCAGCTACTTACTCGGAGGCTGAAGCAGGAGAATCGCTTAAACCCAGGAAGTGGATGTTGCAGTGAGCCAACATCGTACCCCTGCACTCTTGCCTGGGCAACAGATCGAGACTCCATCTCAAAAATAAGATAAAATAAAAGGTCCATGCTGAAAATCTTTACTTTGACCTTATTTTAAATGATAGTGATCTGTCTTTCACAGTAATTGTATTTCCAAGGTAACTTGTGTTTCCCTCTCTACTTATGCAGCCTGTGGCATTAGCTCATCTGGGTAGTAAAGTGGACTCGGGGCGGGAAGCTGAACCCAGACCCTAGGGGAGGGGTTGGGTGTGTGAGCCTCACAATGGGCTTGGCTGTGTCATATTTTCCACCTCCCGGCAGCTAAACCCAATCCTCAAGAAATTTGCATTTGCTTCCACTTTGGACTCTACTCTTTTCCAAGAGCAGGCTACCTTAGTAGGATTGTCTATATATCAGGGAATAAAAGAAGAGAGGAGGAGAAAGAAACGCTTGGAGCTTACCTTTGTCTATGTGTTCCTCACACTACCTGGGTTCCGGTGTTATTACCTCTCAGTTTCTAGGCTCATATCCACTCCTGAGGGCCTCCAGAAGAAAGTCATCTCCTCACAGCATCACTGTTTTCTTTTGGTAAGAGTCCTTTTTGGATACAGATTTCTTTGTCTCTGGCTTAATCCTGGAAAACCTAGATTAGGAGCTTGCCATTTTGAAATCCCTCTGAACATATTTGGGGTATCTGACATTTATCCCAGGCGGGGCTCTGTGTTGGGCACTTCTGAGACCCAACTTCTAAGCTGTAGTCATCTTTGCTCCAAATTTTGCTCCTTACCTGCTGATCAAACTCTATTCTTTATGGTTAGAGACATTGCTTTCCATCCTGCTTCCCCGCTCAGAGGTTCATAGAATAAATTCTGTTGGGGATTTTGAGATGATGATCACACTTCTTCCCAAACAAAGTCTAAGCCCAGAATCTCCAAGCCTCAGCTCTCAAGGCACAAACTGATGATTTTTAGAATTTCAAATAAAGTATTGTCAAACTCAAACCATGGCTCTTGTGTAATTTTTATGCACTATGGGTTGTGTTTAGAAGATATTTTATTTTGCTGGGTCTTCTCTTAGGTAACCTCATGGCCTTCAGTGTCTTCACTTCAGGAAAAACATGTAGGAAGTTGGCACAGGAAGAAGGCATTTGACCTCTTTATGGACCTCAGCTAAAAATAAGTTAAAATAATCTGTGTTACTCTAAAATGTTGTTATCTTTGGAAACTATACCCAGGGGGATCATCTAGGTTTCTCTGCTCACCCCTCGCCACTTCCTTTCCCTCTAATGCTGATTGTGTTGATTATTATTTATTAGTGGGACCTGAGATTTCTCCCTGAGCAGAGACACCCCCAGAGTAGCTGAGGATCGATGAAGAGGTGAAATGCCTTCTTCCTGCACTAACTCAGTATACATCTTTTCTAAAGTGAAGCCATTGAATACTGTGGGATTGCCTGGGAGAAGATACACCAAAATAAAATTTCTTCCAGACACAACCCAAAGTGCATAAAAATTAATCAAGTCCTACCATGACCTGCTTTATTCATAATACTTAATGGTCATGTAATAGGAGTTTTTATTCAGCAGTTAAAGTTCATAAGTGCGGGTTTTACATGGAGATAGGTATTATGCTGATGGTTTAATTACACACCTTTTTGCACACCAAAGGAAATGGGTTGTGCAGATTTGTAATTAAGAAGGACTTCTGAGACAGAATGAACCTAGGGTCAACTGATCTTTTTGAAAATGTTTATTTTTAAATTAGTAACTCTGAAAATGTCCAACTTTGGAAATAATACTTGAGATTAGAAGCTAACAACATTCTCTTTCTCTCCCCACTCTCCACATACAATTTTTCTAGTTCTCATGTTAAAAATTAAAGTTTTTTTATTTTATGAACTTAACACTGAGTAATTATAACAATTTGCTTTAAGGCTAGCATAGGATATATTTTTCCTAAGGACATCAATTTTAAGTTCATTAAGCCAGTCACCTGGTGTTGGGCCAAAAAATGAATCACCTGAATCTCCAAATTCTTGATTTCATTGAATCCAAACTATTCAATTTATCCAAATTAGATTCCATTTTCATGGGACAAGGATTTTCTACCTTTTCTGTGTTACTGGTACCAAAATATAATGGACTCTTTCCTGCCCTTAGCTAACACACACCACTGCACATACCCAGCTCTGACCTCTGAACTTCAGATTCCTTTAGTTAGCTGCCTATTCAACATCTCTAGTTGGTCAGAAAGACTCATGGGCTTAAAAGTCCAAATTAATTCTTCTGATATTACTTGAAACTATTTATCCTGCAATCTCAGATTAATACATAGGAACCCTATTATTTCAGTTTATTATACCAAAAAATTTAGGGTCTCCATTGACCCTTTTCACCTCTCTCACCTGACACTATATGCAGCAGCAAATTCCATCAAGTCTTTTTTCATTTTTTTTTTCCATTTATTTATTTTATTGCATTTTAGGTTTTGGGGTACATGTGAAGAACATGCAAAATTGTTGCATAGGAACACACGTGGCAGTGTGATTTGCTGCCTTCCTCCCCATCACCTACATCTGGCATTTCTCCCCTTGCTATCTCTCCCCAGCTTCCCACCCCCCACCGTCCCTCCCCTATTTCCCCCCAACTGACCCCAGTGTGTAGTGCTCCCCTCCCTGTGTCCATGTGTTCTCATTGTTCAACACCCGCCTATGAGTGAGAACATGCGGTGTTTGATCTTCTGCTCTTCTGTCAGTTTGCTGAGAATGATGGTTTCCAGGTACATCCATGTCCCTACGAAGGACCCAAACTCATCGTTTTTGATGGCTGCATAATATTCCATGGTGTATATGTGCCACATTTTCCCTATCCAGTCTATCGTCAATGGGCATTTGGGTTGGTTCCAGGTCTTTGCTATTGTAAACAGTGCTGCAATGAACATTCATGTGCATGTGTCCTTATAGTAGAATGATTTGTAATCCTTTGGATATATACCCTGTAATGGGATTGCTGGGTCAAATGGAATTTCTATTTCTATGTCCTTGAGGAATCGCCACACTGTCTTCCACAATGGTTGAACTAATTTACACTCCCACCAACAGTGTAAAAGTGTTCCTATTTCTCCACATCCTCTCCAGCATCTGTTGTCTCCAGATTTTTTAACGATCGCCATTCTAACTGGCGTGAGATGGTATCTCAATGTAGTTTTGATTTGCATTTCTCTGATGACCAGTGATGATGAGCATGTTTTCATATGTTTGTTGGCCTCACATATGTCTTCTTTTGTAAAGTGTCTGTTCATATCCTTTGCCCACTTTTGAATGGGCTTGTTAGTTTTTTTTCTTGTAAATCTGTTTTAGTTCTTTGTAAATTTTGGATATCAGCCCTTTGTCAGATGGGTAAACTGCAAAAATTTTTTCCCATTCTGTTGGTTGCCGATTCACTCTAATGACTGTTTCTTTTGCTGTGCAGAAGCTGTGGAGTTTGATTAGGTCCCATTTGTCTATTTTGGCTTTTGTTGTCAATGCTTTTGGTGTTTTGGTCATGAAGTCCTTGCCTACATCTATGTCCTGAATGGTTTTGCCTAGATTTTCTTCTAGGGTTTTTATGGTGTTAGGTCTTATGTTTAAGTCTTTAATCCATCTGGAGTTAATTTTCGTGTAAGGTGTCAGGAAGGGGTCCAGTTTCTGCTTTCTGCACATGGCTAGCCAGCTTTCCCAACACCATTTATTGAACAGGGAATCCTTTCCCCATTGCTTGTTTTTGTCTGGTTTGTCAAAGATCAGATGGTTGTAGATATGTTGTGTTGCCTCCAAGACCTCTGTTCTGTTCCATTGGTCTATATCTCTGTTTTGGTACCAGTACCATGCTGTTTTGATTACTGTAGCCTTGTAGTATAGTTTGAAGTCTGGTAGTGTGATGCCCCCCGCTTTGTTCTTTTTGCTTAGAATTGACTTGGCTATGCGGGCTCTCTTTTGGTTCCATATGAAGTTTAAGGTGGTTTTTTCCAGTTCTGCGAAGAAGGTCATTTGTAGCTTGATGGGGATAGCATTGAATCTGTAAATTACTTTGGGCAGTATGGCCATTTTCACGATATTGATTCTTCCTAACCATGAACATGGAATGTTTCTCCATCTGTTTGTGTCCTCTCTTATTTCGTTGAGCAGTGGCTTGTAGTTCTCCTTGAAGAGGTCCTTTACATTCCTTGTTAGTTGTATTCCTAGGTATTTTATTCTCTTTGTGGCAATTGTGAATGGAAGTTTGTTCTTGATTTGGCTCTCTTTAAGTCTGTTATTTGTGTATAGGAATGCATGTGATTTTTGCACATTGATTTTGTATCCTGAGACTTGGCTGAACTTGCTTATCAGTTTCAGGAGGTTTGGGGCTGAGACGATGGGGTCTTCTAGATATACAATCATGTCGTCTGCAAATAGAGACAATTTGACTTCCTCCTTTCCTATTTGAATGCCCTTTATTTCTTTGTCTTGCCTGATTGCTCTGGCTACAACTTCTAATACTATATTGAATAGCAGTGGTGAGAGCGGGCATCCTTGTCTGGTGCCACATTTCAAGGGAAATGCTTCCAGTTTTTGCCCATTCAGTATGATATTGGCTGTTGGTTTGTCATAAATAGCTTTTATTACTTTGAGATACGTTCCATCGATACCTAGCTTATTGAGTGTTTTTAGCATAAAGGGCTGTTGAATTTTGTCAAAGGCCTTCTCTGCATCAATTGAGATAATCATGTGGTTTTTGTCTTTGGTTCTGTTTATGTGGTGAATTACATTTATAGACTTGCGTATGTTGAACCAGCCTTGCATCCCCGGGATGAAGCCTACTTGATCATGGTGGATAAGCTTTTTGATGTGCTGTTGCAATCGGCTTGTCAGTATTTTATTGAAGATTTTTGCATCTATGTTCATCATGGATATTGGCCTGAAGTTTTCTTTTCTTGTTGAGTCTCTGCCGGGTTTTGGAATCAGGATGATGTTGGTGCCATAAAATGATTTGGGAAGAATTCCCTCTTTTTGTATTGTTTGGAATAGTTTCAGAAGAAATGGTACCAGCTCCTCTTTGTATGTCTGGTAGAATTCAGCTGTGAACTCATCTGGACCTGGGCTTTTTTTGGGTGGTAAGCTCTTAATTGCTGCCTCAACTTCAGACCTTGTTATGGGTCTGTTCAGGGTTTCAGCTTCTTCCTGGTTTAGGCTTGGCAGGAGGCAAGTGTCCAGGAATTTATCCATTTCTTCCAGGTTTACTAGTTTGTGTGCATAGATTTGTTTGTAATAATCTCTGATGATGGTTTGAATTTCTGTGGAATCTGTGGTGATATCCCCTTTATCGTTTTTTATTGCATCAATTTGGTTAGTCTCTCTTTTCTTTTTTATTAATCTGGCTAGTGGTCTGTCTATTTTGTTGATCTTTTCGAAAAACCAGCTCCTGGATTTATTGATTTTTTGAAGGGTTTTTTGTGTCTCTATCTCCTTCAGTTCTGCTCTGATCTTAGCTATTTCTTGTCTTCTGCTAGACTTTGAGTTTTTTTGATCTTGCTCCTCTAGCTCTTTCAGTTTTGACGATAGGGTGTCAATTTTTGATCTCTCCTTGCTTCTCATGTGGGCACTTATTGCTATATATTTTCCTCTAGAGACTGCTTTAAATGTGTCCCAGACATTCTGGTATGGTGTGTCTTCATTCTCGTTGGTTTCGAAGAACATCTTTATTTCTGCCTTCATTTCATTGTTTATCCAGTCAACATTCAAGAGCAAGTTGTTCAGTTTCCATGAAGCTGTGCGGTTCTGAGTTAGTTTTTGAATTCTGAGTTCTAACTTGATTGCACTGTGGTCTGAGAGACTGTTTGTTACGATTTCCGTTCTTTTGCATTTGCTGAGGAGTGATTTACTCCCAATTATGTGGTCAATTTTAGAGTAGGTGTGATGTGGTGCTGAGAAGAATGTATATTCTGTGGATTTGGGGTGGAGAGTTCTGTAAATGTCTATTAGGTTTGCTTGGTCCAGGTCTGAGTTCAAGTCCTGGATATCCTTGTTAATTTTCTGTCTGGTTGATCTGTCTAATGTTGACAATGGGGTGTTAAAGTCTCCCACTATTATTGTGTGGGAGTCTAAGTCTCTTTGTAAGTCATTAAGAACTTGCCTTATGTATCTGGGTGCTCCTGTATTGGGTGCGTATATATTTAGGATCGTTAGCTCTTCTTGTTGCATTGATCCTTTTACCGTTATGTAATGTCCTTCTTTGTCTCTTATGATCTTTGTTGCTTTAAAGTCTAATTTATCAGAGATGAGAATTGCAACTCCTGCTTTTTTTTTGCTCTCCATTTGCTTGGTAAATCTTCCTCCATCCCTTTATTTTGAGCCCTTGTGTATCCTTGCATGTGAGATGGGTTTCCTGGATACAGCACACCGATGGGTTTTGTCTTTTTATCCAATTTGCCAGTCTGTGTCTTTTGATTGGGGCATTTAGTCCATTTACATTTAGGGTTAATATTGTTATGTGTGAATTTGATACTGCCATTTTGGTGCTAGTTGGGTGTTTTGCCGTTTAGTTGAGCTGGTACTTGTTGTTCTTTTATATGTGTAGAGCCTCTTTCAGGAGCTCTTGTAGAGCTGGCCTGGTGGTGACAAAATCTCTGAGTATTTGCATGTTCCCAAAGGATTTTATTTTTCCTTCACTTATGAAGCTTAGTTTGGCTGGATAGGAGATTCTGGGTTGAAAGTTCTTTTCTTTAAGGTTGTTGAATATTGGCTGCCACTCTCTTCTGGCTTGTAGGGTTTCTGCTGAGAGATCTGCTGTGAGTCTGATGGGCTTCCCTTTATGGGTAACCCGACCTTTCTCTCTGGCTGCCCTTAGTATTTTCTCCTTCATTTCGACCCTGGGGAATCTGATGATTATGTGCCTTGGGGTTGCTCTTCTTGACGAATATCTTTGTGGTGTTCTCTGTATTTCCTGGACTTGAATGTTTGCCTGCCTTGCTAGGTTGGGGAAGTTTTCCTGGATAATATCCTAAAGAGTATTTTCCAGCTTGGATTCATTCTCTTCGTCGCATTCGGGTACGCCTATCAAACGTAGATTAGGTCTTTTCACATAGTCCCACATTTCTTGGAGACTTTGTTCATTCCTTTTTACCCTTTTTTCTCCAGTCTTGCCTTCCCGTTTTATTTCATTGCGTTGATCTTCGACCTCTGATATCCTTTCTTCTGCGTGGTCAGTTTGGCTGTTGATACTTGTGCATGCTTCACGAAGTTCTCGTGTTGCGTTTTTCAGCTCCATCAATTCACTTATATTCCTTTCTATTTTGTCCATTCTTGTTAGCATTTCGTCAAATCTTTTTTCAAGGTTCTTAGTTTCTTTGCATTTGGTTAGAACATGTTCTTTAAGTTCACAGAAGTTTCTTACTACCCACCTTCTGAAGTCTGATTCTGTCATTTCATCACACTTGTTCTCCCTCCAACCTTGTTCCCTTGCTGGTGAGGAGTTGTGATCCCTTTTAGGAGGAGAGGTGTTCTGGTTTCGGGTGTTTTCATCCTTTTTGTGCTGGTTTCTTCCCATCTTTAAGGATTTATCCACCTGTCGACTTTGTAGTTGCTGGCTTTCAGATTGGGTCTCAAATCTTTCAGATTGACGTTCTGTTTGTTGATGATGAGGTTATTTCTGTTTCTTGGTTTTCCTTCTAACAGTCTGGCCCGTCTGCTGTAGGTCTGCTGAGGTTCACTCCAGGCCCTGCTTGCCTGGGGTTCACCTGCAGCAGCTGCTGAACAGCAAGGGTTGTTACCAGTTTTCTTCTTCTGCTATCTTTGTCCCAGAAGGATACCCGCCTAGTGTCAATCTGATCTCTCTTTTATGAGGTGTCTTGTTGGATATATAGGGGTCAGGGAGCTGCTTGAGGAGACAGTCTCTTCTTTATAGGAGCTCAAATGGTGAGCTGCGAGCTCTGTTGTTGTTCATTCAGAGCTGCTGGGCAGGTACTTTTAGGTCTGCTGCAGCAGAACTCACAAACTGCTTTTTGTTCCCAGGTGCTCTGTCCCAGGGATTTAGGGCTTTATTTATGACTTTCCGTTATGCTGCTGCGTTCTTTTTTTTTTTTTTTTTTTCCTTCAGACCTGCCCAGCCCAGCAAGGAGGCAGCACAGTCACTGTCGGCCTATAGCAGCTTTGCTGAGCTGCTGTGGGCTGCGCCCCGCTGCCGAGTGAACTTCCCTGCAGTCCTGTTTATATGGGTGTAGTTAGAACTGCTTTGGCGATGGTGGCTCGCCTCTGTTGGGGCGGAGTCTCTGCTGTGGCGGGTTGCCTTGGCAACGGCGGGCTGCCTCAGCAATGGCGGGTTGCCTTGGCAACGGCGGGCTGCCTCGGTAATGGCGGACGCCCCTCCCCCACAGAGCTGGATCGTCCTGGGTTCAGCTGCGCTTGCTGTGAAACTCTCACTCCAGAGTTTCTGATTGCTGTTCTTTTGTGGGGGTGAGACCAGCCGAGCCTGATCGCCTGGCTCCCTGCCTCAGAGCCTTTTTTAAGTTGGTGTTCCAGTCGCCTGTTGAAGAGGCGCCGGGGTCTGTTTGTTTTCCCCTGTGGCCACTCACTGCGCTGGCTTAAACAGCGGCACTGAGGTTTGTGGCGCTTTTTTTTTCTTTTTTTTGCCCTGGAATCTACTGTCCTGGTTCTCTGCTCAGTCCCCTTTTTGAACTGGCGTATGGGCGACTTCCCGTGGCTCCAGTCGCCAGCCTAAAGGGCCCCCGGACCGGTGTATTTTGTACAGAGAACCGCGGCTCCAGGGCGCCGACAAAGCAGCCTCGCGGGGCAGAGCAGCGGCGCTGGCCGGCACCGCCGCACTGGACGAAACAGCTGCGCTGGCGACCGTGGAGCACCTCTGCCCGGGAATTTCCTAGTCTGTGGGCAATAAAAACGCAGTGTCCACTCACCCTCTGCGCTTTCACTGGGAGCTGCAATCCTGAGCTGTTCCTAAACCGCCATCTTGGATCCAGAATCTCAAGTCTTTTTTCAATCATACAATGCCTTCTTGCCATCTGTCATCTCTGCTGCTATGTTATTGGTCACAGCCACCCTCTCTCTCATATTGGACCCCTCTTCCACATCTGCTTCCCCACATTTACTATGCAGTAACCAGTGAGCTTCTCTAAAACCCCATATCGGTTGATGTCATGCTTGTGCTCATAACCTGCCAGTGGCTTTCATCTACCCAGAGGTAAATCCAATGTCCTCACAATAAGGCCATTGCTACATGATGTCACCTGCTCCCCATAACTTTCTACGACCCTCTTCCACACTTTTTTTTTTTTAAAGACAGTCTTGCTCCATTGCCAGGTGCCAGGCTGGAGTGCAGTGGCATGATCTCGGCTCACTGCAACCTCCACCTCCTGGGTTCAAGCAATTCTCCTGTCTCAGCCTTCCCAGTAGCTGGGACGACAGGCCTGCACCACCATGCCCAGCTAATTTTTGTATTTTTAGTAGAGACAGGGTTTCACCATGTTGACCAGGATGGTCTCAATCTCTTGACCTCATGATCTGCTGACCTCAGCCTCCCAAAGTGCTGAGATTACAGGCGTGAGCCACCGTGCCCGGCCCTCTTCCACACTCTTTTTGCTCCAACCTCAGAACATTTGCATCTTTGTTCTCTCTACCTAGAATATTCTTCTCCATCATATCCACCTAGCTTCCTTCCTTCAGATCCTTGTTCAAAAGTCACCTCCCCATTGAGGACTTTACCATGGCAAACACTCTGCCAGCCCACTCCCCAGGGCTTTCTGTCCCAGCCCACTCCCCAGGGCTTTCTGTCCCTCTTCACTGCTTTATTTTTCTGCCAGCCACTTACCATCCTCTGATTTACTATTGTCTTTTTTCCCTCTCTAGAAAGTAAATTTCAGAAGGAAGGGAATTCATTCATTCTTCCTTCCTTCCTTCCTTCCTTTCTCTCTCTCTCTCTCTTTCTTTCCTTCTTTCTTTTTCTCTTTCTTTCTCTCTCCTTCCTTCCTTCTTTCTTTCCTTTCTTTCTCTCTTTCTCTCTCTCTTTCTTTCTTTCTTTCTATTATATGTTAAGTTCTGGGGTACATGTGCAGAATGTGCAAGTTTGTTACATAGATATACATGTGCCATGGTGGTTGCTGCGCCCATCAACCCATCATCTACATTAGGTATTCCTCCTAATGCTATCCCTCCCCTAGTCCCCCACACCCCAACAGGCCCTAGTGTGTGACATTCCCCTCCCTGTGTCCCTGTGTTTTCATTGTTCAACTCTCACTTATGAGAACATGCAGTGTTTGATTTTCTGTTCTTGTGTCAGTTTGCTGAGAATTATGGTTTCCAGCTTCATTCATGTGCCTGCAAAGGACATGAACTCATCCTTTTTACGGCTGCATAGTATTCCATGTTGTATATGTGCCACATTTTCTTTATCCAGTCTATCATTGATGGGCATTTGGGTTGGTTCCAAGTCTTTGCTATTGTGAGTAGTGCCACAATAAACATACGTATGCATGTGTCTTTATAGCAGAATGATTTACAGTCTTTTGGGTATATACCCAGTAATGGGATTGCTGAGTCAAATGGTATTTCTAGTTCTAGATCCTTCAGGAATTGTCACCCTGTCTTCCACAATGGTTGAACCAATTTACACTCCCACCAACAATGTAAAAGCATTCCTATTTGTCCACATCCTCTCCAGCATCTGTTGCTTCCTGACTTAATGATTGCCATTCTAACTGGCATGAGATGGTATCTCATTGTGGTTTTGATTTGCATTTCTCTAATTACCAGTGATGATGAGCATTTTTTTTCATGTTTGTTGGCAGCATAAATGTCTTCTTTTGAGAAGTGTCTGTTCATCTCCTTCACCCACTTTTCAATGAGGTGGTTTGTTTTCTTCTTGTAAATGCGTTTAAGTTTGTAGATTCTGGATGTTAGTCCTTTGTCAAATGGATAGATTGTGAAATTTTTCTCCCATTCTGTAGGCTGACTATTCACTCAGATGATAGTTTTTTGTTGTTGTTGTGCAGAACTCTTTAATTACATCCCATTTTTCAATTTTGGCTTTTGTTGCCAATGCTTTTGGTGTTTTAGTCATGAAGTCTTTGTCTATGCCTATGTCCTGAATGGTATTGCCTAGGTTTTCTTCTAGAATTTTTGTAGTTTTAGGACATACGTTTAAGTCTTTAATCCATCTTGAGTTAATTTTTGTATAAGGTGTAAGCAAGGGGATCAGTTTCTGTTTTCTGCATATGGCTAGCCAGTTATCCCAACACCATTTATTAAGTAGGGAATCTTTCCACATTGCTTGTTTTTTTCAGGCTTGTTGAAGATCAGATGGTTATAGATGTGCGGTGTTAGTTCTGAGACTTCTGTTCTGTTCCGTTGATCTATATCTCTGTTTTGGTACCAGTACCATGCTGTTTTGGTTGCTGTAGGCTTATAGTATAGTTTGAAGTCAGGTAGTGTGATGCCTCCAGCCTTGTTCTTTTTGCTTAGGATTGTCTTGGTTATGCAGGCTCTTTTTTCATTCATTCCATATGAAATTTTTTCTTTTTTTTTTTTTTTTTTTTATTTCCCATGTGAAATTTAAAGTAGTTTTTTTCTAATTCTGTGAAGACAGTTAATGATAACTTGATGGGGATAGAATTGAATCTATAAATTACTTGGGACAGTATGGCCATTTTCACAATATTGATTCTTTCTATCCATGAGCATGGAATGTTTTTCCATTTGTTTGTGACCTCTCTTATTTCCTTGAGCAGTGGTTGCAGTTCTTCTTGAAGAGGTTCTTCACATCCCTTGTAAATTGTATTCCTAGGTATTTAATTCTCTTTATAGCAATTGTGAATGGGAGTTCACTCATAATTTGGCTCTCTGTCTATTATTGGTGTATAGGAATGATTCTGCTTTTTGCACATTGATTTTGTATCCCGAGACTTTGCTGAAGTTGCTTATCAGCTTTAGGAGATTTTGGGCTGAGATGATGGGGTTTTCTAAATATAGAATCATGTCATCTGCAAACAAAGACAATTTGGCTTCCTCTCTTCCTATTTGAAGGCGCTTTCTTTCTTTCTCTTGCTTGGTTGCCCTGGCCAGCACTCCAATACTATGTTGAATAGGAGTGGTGAGAGAAGGCATCCTTGTCCTGTGCCAGTTTTCAAAGGGAATGCTGCCAGTTTTTGCCCATTCAGTATGATATTGGCTGTGGGTTTATCATAAATAGCTCTTATTATTTTGAGATACTTTCCATCAAGACACAGTTTATTCAGAATTTTTAACATGAAGTATTGTTGAGTTTTGTGGAAGGCCTTTCTGCATCTATTGAGATAATTATGTGGTTTTTGTCATTGGTTCTGTTTATGTGATGGTTTACATTTATTGATTTGCCTATGTTGAACCAGCCTTTGCATCCCAGGGATGAGGACAACTTGATCACTGAAGTGGATAAGCTTTTTGATGTGCTGCTGGATTCAGTTTGCCAGTATTTTATTGAGGAGTTTTGTATTGATGTTCATCAGAGATATTGGCCTGAAATTTTCTTTTTCTGTTGTTTCTCTGCCAGGTTTTGGTATCAGGATGATGCTGGTCTCATAAAATGAGGTAGGGAGGAGTCCCTCTTTTTCTACTGTTGGACTAGTTTCAAAGGAATGGTACCAGCTCCTCTTTGTACTACCGTCTGGTAGAATTTGGCTGTGAATATGTCTGGTCCTGGACTTTTTTTTGTTGGTAGACTATTAATTGCTGCCTCAGTTTCAGAACTTATTATTGGCCTATTAAGGGATTTGACTTCTTCCTGGTTTAGACTTGGGAGGGTGGTGTATGCATCTAGGAATTTATCCATTTCTTCTAGATTTTCTAGTTTATTTGCGTAGAGGTGTTTATAATATTCTCTGATGGTAGTTTGTATTTCTGAGGGATCAGTGGTGATATCCCCTTTAACATTTTTTTATTGTGTCTATTTGATTCTTCTGTCTTTTCTTCCTTATTAGTCTGGCTCGGGGTCTATCTATTTTGTTGATCTTTTCAAAAAGCCAGCTTCCAAATGCATTTATTTTTTGAAGAGTTTTTCCTGTCTCTATCTCCTTCAGTTCTACTCTGATCTTAGTTATTTCTTGTCATCTGCTAGCTTTTGAATTTATTTGCTCTTGCTTCTCTAATTCTTTTACTTGCACTGTTAGGGTATTGATTTTAGGTCTTTCTTGCTTTCTCTTGTGGGTATTTAGTGCTATAAATTTCCCTCTAGACACTGCTTTAAATGTGTCCCAAAGATTCTGGTACATTGTGTCTTTCTTCTCACTGGTTTCAAAGAACTTATTTTATTTCTGCCTTAATTTCATTATTTACCTAGTAGTCATTCAGGAGCAGGTTGTTCAGTTTCCATGTAGTTGTGTGGTTTTAAGTGAGTTTCTTGATCCTGAGGTCTAATTTGATTGCACTGTGTTTGGGAGACTGTTACAATTTTTGTTCTTTTGCATTTGCCAAGGAGTGTTTTACTTCCAATTATGTGGTCCATTTTAGAATAAGTACAATGTGGTGCTGAGAGACTCGATATTCTGTTGATTTTAGGTGGAGAGTTTTGTAGATGTCTATTAGGTCCACTTAGTCCAGAGCTGGGTTCAAGTCCTGGATATCCCTGTTAATTTTCTGTCACGTTAATCTAATATTGAGACTAGGGTGTTAAAGTCCCCCACTATTATTGTGTAGGAATCTAAATCTCTTCATAGGTCTCTAAGAACTCGCTTTATGAATCTGGGTACTCCTGTATTGGGTGCATATATATTTAGAATAGCTCTTCTTGTTGCATTGATCCCTTTACCATTATGTAATCCCCATCTTTGTCTCTTTTGATCTTTGTTGGTTTAAAGTCTGTTTTATCAAAGACTAGTATTGCAATAAGTGGTTTTATTTTTGGTTTCCATTTGCTTGGTAAATATTCCTCCATCCCTTTATTTTGAGCCTATGTGTGACTTTGTATGTGAGAGGGGTCTTCTGAACACAGCACACTGATAGGTCTTGACTCTATCCAATTTTCCAGTCTGTGACTTTTAACTGGGGCATAAATGCCCATTTACATTTAACGTTAATATTGTTATGTGTGAAGTTGATCCTGTCATTATGACGCTAGCGGGTTATTTTTCCCATTAGTTGATGCAGTTTCTTCACAGTGTTGATGTTCTTTAGAATTTGGTATGTCGTTGTAGTGGCTGGGACCAGTTGTTTCTTTCCATGTTTAGTGCTTCCTTCAGGAGTTCTTGTAAGGCAGGCCTGGTGGTGACAAAATCTCTTAGTATTTGCTTGTCTGTAAAGGATTTTATTTCTCCTTTGCTTATGAAGCTTAGTTTGGCTGGATATGAAATTCGGGGTTGAAAATTTTTTTCTTTAAGAATGTTGAATATTATTGGCCCCCACTCTCTTCTGGCATGTAGGGTTTCTGCTGAGAGATCCACTGTTAGTCTGATGGGCTTCCCTTTGTGGGTAACCTGACCTTTCTCTCTGGCTGCCCTTAACATTTTTTCTTCATTTCAACCTTGGCAAATCTGACAATTATGTGTCTTGGGGTTTCTCTTCTCAAGGAGTATCAGTGTTCTTTGTATTTCCTGAATTTGAATGTTGGCCTGCCTTGCTAGGTTGAGGAAATTCTCCACAATAATATTCTGAAGAATGTTTTCCAGCTTGATTCTATGCTCCCTGTCATGTTCAGGCACACCAATCAAACATAGATTTGGTCTTGTTACATAGTCCCATAGTTCTTGGAGACTTTGTTTGTTCCTTTTCATTCTTTTTTCTCTAATCTTGTCTTCCCATTTTATTTCATTAAGTTGACCTTCAATCTCTGATATCCTTTCTTCTGCTTGATCAATTCAGCTATTGATACATGTGTGTGCTTTATAAAGTTCTTGTGCTGTGTTTTTCAGCTCCATCAGGTCATTTATGTCTTCTCTAAACTGGTTATTCTAGTTAGCAATTCCTCTAACCTATTTTCAAGGTTCTTAGCTTCTTTGTATTGGGTTAGAACAATGCTTCTTTAGCTCGGAGTAGTTTTTTATTACCCACCTTCAGAAACCTACTTCTGTCAATTCATCAAACTCATTCTCCATCCAGTTTTGTTCCCTTGCTGAAGAGGAGTTGTAATCCTTTGGAGGAGAAGAGGTGTTCTGATTTTTTATATTTTCAGCCATTTTGTGCTGGTTTCTCCCCATCTTCATGGATTTATCTACCTTTGGTCTTTGATGTTGGTGACCTTCAGATGAGGTCTCAGAGTGAACATCCTTTTTGTTGACGCTGAAGCTATTTCTTTCTGTTTGTTAGTTTTCCTTCTAACAGGCCCCTCTGCTGCAGGTCTGCTGGAGTTTTCTGGAGGTCCACTCCACACCCTGTTTGCCTGGGAATTGCCAGCAGAGGCTGGCTGTAGAATAACAAAGATTGTTGCCTGTTTCTTCCCCTGGAAGCTTTGTCCCTTAGGGGCACCTGCCAGATGCTAGCCAGAGCTCCCCTGTATGAGGTGTCTCTTGGCTCCTACTGGCAGGTGTCTCCCAATCAGGAGACATGGGGGTCAGGGACCCACTTGAGGAGGCAGTCTGATGATTAGCAGAGCTTGATTGCTTTGCAGTGAGATCCACTGCTCTCTCCAGAGCCGTCAGTCAGGAACATTTACGTCTGCTGAAGCTGCACCACAGCCGCCTCTTCCCCCAGGTGCTCTGTTCCAGGGAGATGGGAGTTTTATCTGTAAGACCCTGAATGGAGCTGTTGCTTTCTTTTCCTTTCTTTCTTTCTTTCTTTTTTTTTTTTTTTTTTTCCCAGAGATGCCCTGCCGAGAGAGGAGAAATCTAGTGAGGCAGTGTGGCCACAGTGGCCTTGCTTAGCTGTAATGGACTCCACCCAGTTCAATCTAGGTGACTTTGTTTACACTGAGAGGGTAAAACCCCCTACTCAAGCCTCAGCAATGGTGGGTGCCCCTCCTCGCACCAGGCTTGAGCATCCCAGGTCGAGCTCAGACTGCTGTGCTGGCAGCAAGAATTTCAAGCCAATGGATCTTAGCTTGCTGGGCGCTGTGGGGGTGGGACCCACCGAGCCAGACCACTTGGCTCCCTGCCTTCAGCCCCCTTTCCAGGGCAGTGAACGGTTCTGTCTCGCTGGCATTCCCGGTGCCACTGGGCTATGAAAAAAAAAGCTCCTGCCACTAGTTTGGTGTCTGCCCAAACGGCCACCCAGTTTTGTGCTTGAAACCCTGGGCCTGATGGCATAGGCACTGAGGGAGTCTCCTGCTCTGTGGGTTGCAAAGACTGTGGGAAAAGTACAGTAACTGGGCTGGAGCGCTCCATTCCTCACAGCACAGTCCCTCACAGCTTCCCTTGGCTAAAAGAGGGAGTTCCCCGACCACTTGTGCTTCCGGGGTGAGGTGACACCCCCACCCCGCTTTGGCTAACCCTCTGTAGGCTGCGCCCTCTGTCCAACCAGTCCCAGTGAGATGAACCGGGTACCTCAGTTGGAAATGCAGACATCGCCCACCTTTTGTGTCGGTCTCACTGGGAGCTGCAGACCGGAGCTGTTCCTACTCAGCCATCTTGTCAGCAATCCCACAGAAGGAATTTGTTTCTACTTTGTTTACTGTTGAACCCCCAGAGCCTAACAAGGTGTCTGACGTACAGTAGGCCTTCACTGTAACTGTTGGTTAAATTAGCAGTCAAAGGCGTCACGAGATTACCCCCATTTGAGGGCCACAACTTATGTCTTTCAGTGATGTTGGACTTCATAACCAACACAGTGCTTAGCGTTACAGGGGTAGTGATCAACTATTGTTTGGCCTCCCTGGCAATACTGTGTTTTAAGGGAACAGTTTTACCCCCATTCTGGTGTGATTCTGGTAAGGCTGGCAAATATATGTCTCACAGCCATGGCCACTTGGAAGACACCCCTTCCCCCAACTGTGGTAATCGTGATTGTCTAAGACAGCAATACAGAGCCCAGGTTGGGCCCGTCAGAGTCCTTCTCTAGACTTTTCTAATGGTGAGAACAGGGGACATTGACTTTGGGTCTGCAGGACAAGGCACTATCTGTGGTCATCTTTTCTTCATAGAGGAAACCAGGGGCAATATTCAACATTTTCAACAGCTTGTATGGCACCAGCAGCAATCAGTCAGAGTTAGACAAGGATACCCCCACATAGGTGCCTACAAACTGAGTTTCAGCCATGGAAACGCACCTGTGGTGGGAGATTGTGAGGCTTTTACACAGACACAGCAGTGTTTGTGGGTAGGATGGGTGGGGGGTAGAAACAGGGAGGATATTTAATTAGTGGGGAAGGAAGCACTTAAAATATGTGCCACCCTTTGGGTTCATTCTCTGTGTGTCTCATTATATTGCTTTTTAGCATATTTTGTGTCTTTTTTTTTGGGGGGGGGGGAGGGAGTCTTGCTCTGTCACCCAGGCTGGAGTGCAGTGGTACAATCTTGGCTCACTGCAACTGTCACTTCCCAGTTCCAGTGATTCTCCTTCCTCAGCCACCCCAATGGCTGGAACTACAGGTGCATACCACCACGTCCGGCTAAATTTTGCATTTTTAGTAGAGACGGGGTTTTGCCGTGTTGGCCAGGCTGGTCTCGAACTCCTGACCTCAGGTGATCTACCCATCTTGGCCTTGCAAAGTGCTGGGATTACAGGCATGAGCCACTGTACCTGGCCTTGTGTCTTATTCATGATATGTTTGTTTAATACCATAAAGATATGTGTTGGGAAAAAAAAACACCACCACTTTTGGAAGCTGTGCTTAAGTATAGTGACCTCTTCTCTCTGCTTAGCTGTGATTCTGCGTTCAAGCCCTGCATCTAGTGATGCCTCAAGCCAAGTTTCCTCTGATCAAACTATGAGAGAGTTGACATAAAATTCATCCAAGTCATTTTCCCATGACCTGGATCAATTATCCCTTTTAGGCATTTTGGATTATGTTGAATTTTGTTAAAGCACAAAACAGTCATTTTACCTCTGTTCTAGCCCCAAAGAGATGTCATTCTTAACCCTCCTACCAGTGTATTTGGGAGTTTCCTAGTTTTATCTGAAAACAGAGAAGTGTAATTTAGAACACATATTTGGCGTGTCGCATGATTCCTTCTCAGGGAGCCATGAAAATGAGTGATCTAGCCCTTGCTTTTGTCTTGAACTTCATTTACCCTACGTTGTCTCTGACATTCGGAGCTCCAGCCATATAGGCCCCCTTTTAGGTCCTGGAACTTGTAATGTCTCCTCCTGCTATAAGGCCTTAATGCATATGGTTCCCTTTGTGAAATGCCCCCTACCCCAGAGTACATTTATTAGGACTCTTAGATTATAAGAGACAGAAAATCAACTCAAACTGGTATATACAAGAGAATTTATTGGCTCACACAATTGAAAATCCAGGCATGTATCTCTAGCTTCAGGAATGGCTGGATCCAGAGACTCAAATAATGTGATTAGCATTTGCTGTGTAGGTACCTCTGTTTCTTGTTTCCAGCTTGTGGTTTAGTCTCCCCTCTTGGCTTTCCATCTTGTTCTTGGTCTCAGATCTAAATCTTGTTCTGAGTGTCCACCTTTGTTTCTTTCTCTTTCATTTCTGTTTTCCTCTTTTTCCTTTCATTGGGGTCGACCCTTCCCATAGCACAGCTCCAAGCTTGTGTCCTAGTCTATCAATAATTCTTTTCAGGAAGAGGATTTATGACAACAATTTTAATAAAAGTCATGGGATTAGATCTGAGCAGTCAGGCTAAAGGTGACAATCCCATTGAAGCAATATTGACCAGAAGTGTGTCTTCTCAAATGAAAAGTAAGGGTGCTTTAATTGAAGAATGGGAATGAGTGCAGGTAAACTAATTGATTGAAATCCACCTAGCTGATTCTTACTCGTCTTTCACATCTTAACTCAGTTTCTCATCTTTGCAAACATATTCCCCGATTCCTTTTTGACAGAGCACATCTCTGTGTATTGCACCTTCTTCTAACACTTGGACTTTCATATTTCTCTGTGAAACTGATTCATGCCTGGCTCCCAGCTAGACTGTAAAAGACATAAAGACAGGCTGGTTAATTTTTTTCCCCCTCAACATTCTACGCCATTTATTGAGCATGTATTCTGTGGCGTCCTCTTGGCATACATATACTATCCCATTTAATCATTATCATGATGTTGTAATGTCAGAATTTTTACTGAAGCTCAGAGAGGTGTAAGTAAATTTCCAGAAGCTGTGCAGTCATCAAGAGGCCAGGCATTCCACTTGTCTGGCTCCAGTTTCTGGCCCATCTCTCCCAGCTCCAGCTTCTTTCTTTGCCAGGCGTGCTCAGGGTGGCCCTACCGTGAATGGGACAGAGTGAGCCTTGTCGTCAAGGAGCTCACAGTTGCTCTCTGTGTTCCTCCAGGGATACTGGGTCCCAGCTAAGGCATGGAATTCTGGATATAAATGTTTTCTCTACCTGTTAGCAAGACTTCTAATGTATGTACCTTATTACATTACACAGACTCAAGGAAGGTAGAGGGTTATTCACCATTGCAGTCAGGACTAGAAATATTCCTCTTTGAGGTGAGGCAAGCCATGAAGACACCATTATACCCCAGTAGATACCCAACAGACAGAGCCTACAATTCAGTCTTGTTCTACACCAGGGCACGGTTCTCCTGACACTGTATTTAATAGTGGGCATGACAGCCTGTATATGGCTCACATTTAGATGGTAATTTCATAACTTTTATTTATTTATTTTGTTTTGAGATGGAGTCCCACTCAGTCACCCAGGCTGGAGTACGGAGATGCGATCTCTGCTCACTGCAATCTCTGCTTCCTGGGTTCAAGTGATTCTTCTGCCTCAGCCTCCTGAGTAGCTGGGATTACAGGTGCCCGCCACCACGCCCGACTAATTTTTGTATTTTTAGTATAGATAGGGTGTCACCATGTTGGCCAGGCTGGTCTCAAACTCCTGATCTCAGTTGATCCGCCCACGTCAGCCTCCCAAAGTGCTGGGATTACAGACGTGAGCCAATGCGCCTTTGTAGTTGGAGGGGAGATGTGGGTAAGCAAGGACACAAATGAATATACAATGTTGAGAGGGGATAAGTGCAATGGACACAATAAAGGATGGGGGTGGGGCAGGGAGTGCAGAGTAGAGCGGGCCGTGAGCGTGCCATTTACCCTGCATGGTGGGGAAAGGCTTCTCTGCTGGGACACTGGAGTAGGGAACCTGCAGGGAGAAAGGGAGGGTGTGAGCTATGGAGAGAGCCAGGGAGAGAGCATTCCTGGCAAAGGGAAGAGCAACTTCCAGCCCTGAGGCAGAGCATGCTTGGTGGATTCGGGCCTCCAAATCCATCAGCCCACAAAGGCAAGACGACCAGTGTGGCCAAAGAAGAGGTCTGGAGGAGTTGGGCTGGTCTCTTGACCTCGCTGTGCCTCAGTTTCCTAATCTGAAAGTAGAGCTGATTTTAGTAGCACCTCCTGAGGAATGACTGAGCTAGACCAAATAAAGCAGTCGGAGGTATTAACTATTATTAGATGGTAACTGCAATGATGACTTTATTCAGCATCTTTTTATGATGTTTTTTGCCTCCCTCTGCTCAGAAAGACTCACGCCTCTTATACCCCAGGTCCTGCCAGATCGCTCGTCCCTCTGCTTAGAACTTTCCCTGCCTTCCTCTAGCTGGCAGAGGCTTAGGCATCTTTTGGGTTTCACTAAAACCTTGTGTATTACAGGGAGCTTCCCTGATGGTCCCCAGTGGAAGCAGGTGGTTTTCCTGTGTATTTCTGTACTTGCCCTCTCATTGGCACTGCATGCACTAAAACTCTTCCCAGGTGAACAATTAGGCACGACGAAGCCAAGGCTGTGTCTTATTCCGAGCTACCAGTCATGTAATGCCTTTAATGCTTATTTGTGGGTGAGTAGATGGATGGATGATAGATAAGTGGGTAGAAACATGCATGCTAGTGAAATTTCCGTCCGACAGGGCAAGTTACAAGGCAGGATTTGACAAGACTATCTCAGAATATTGCCTGAAATATGCAGTGCCACCCGACTCTTATGCTGAGCCCATGGATTTCATCAAGACAAGTCCCCAAGGGAGAATATGTTATTAAAATTTTAGAACTTTAAAATTGGAAGGAACCCTTTTCATCATTTAGTTAAATGTCCTCAATTAACAGAGGAAGCTGAGGACCAAAGAGATGAAGTGACTTTGCTAAAGTCACCTGGTTTCTTTTGGTTAGGGCTGGCACTGGTTAGCCTGGTATTTGGATTCTTTAGCGTTTGATTTCAGAGTGTGCCAGGCACGGTCTACTTCCAGGATACCTGGATCCAAACACTGAATGGATCATGGATCCATTGAAAGAAAGAGCTGTGAGGGTGTGGGAGGGGCTGCAAGGCTGTGTTCTTGAGGTGAGTGTTTTTAGATGTGATGCATTTTGTGGAAAGGAAATCACTACTTTAGGTATAGGGCTTCTAAACCTTCAGCCCAGCTGAATACTTTTAAAAACTTCTGTTTTTTAATTCAGGGGGTACATCTGAAGTTTTCTTTTATACAGCCAGCTGAGTATTTCTAAAGAATTTAAATTTCTGGTGAGACAAATAATGCTCTCACCTACGTGGCAGATTTCTTTTTGTATCCATAGAGTCCTAAAGTAGGAAGCTTGATTTAAAAATAAATTATTAGTAAACATTTGAAAATGTGAAACAAATTATTCCCCAAACACTTAGCTCCTTCCTTCAAATACACACTTGAAAAATGCTAAGACTCGATTCCATGAGAATGCTTGAATCTCTTCTGAAATCATAACACGGGTAAACTTACTGAAATATTTTTACAATTTTATTAGAGGTTTTAATTCACTGCTGTATCTATCTCTGTTAGACTGCAAACTAGCTTTAAATATTCAAGTGGTAATTAATGAATCTTTTATGTTGCAAATCAAACATTTTTCCTCTGTGCGCTGGTGGAGAAGCAGTGAGGAAGGATTTCAAGAGTAATTGTTTCTGCCTCTTGCATACTGGTGACCAGCATCTACCTTACGTTTTGGGGAGAGTGGGCCTGTGTTCCCTGCCCAGTGGGGTGAATGCTCAGTGCCGATGATGTCTGCTGTTTTGGGGAGGTCATGATTTCTTGACATGTTTCTTGCCAGAGACATTCCCCACTAGATGGAAAGTCTTTGTGGAATTTTTGCTTGAGTGCAAAATAATAAAAAGCATGTGTATGTTAAAAAAAAATCAGCTTAATGGCAAAAGAGCATTGGCTTATGTTAATATTCTATTACAGTAAAAACTTCTATTTAATAAATTTTCTGCAGACTTTTTTCCTCCAGAATCTCACATATTTTTCTAAGTGGCATGCCAACCTAAAGAAAGTGTATATGATACATTTGATTTATGTTAAGTCAATAGCATGCAAAAGCCATTTAAAATTGTATTTTAAGTGTAGAAATATAAACCCAAGGAAACATATATTGAAAAGGGGAAAAAGTGTTAGCTTTTCAGGGACTGAAATGCCTTGCAAATATTATTCTATTTAGAAGATATTTTAAAAATGGGGCGTTTTTATGTCAAATGGTAAGAAATCAAGTCTGAAATCCTGCAATTTGGTTTAAAACCCAAAATCAAGCTGGTATTAAAGACTTCGCATAACAAACCAGTTTTTTCCTTTCTCCCACTCTCCCTAATGAGAAACGAGCCAGTGAGAGCAGCCCTTGAGAACTTTCGCAAAGGACTAACAAATTCTTGATTGGATGCCATATCAGCCACCCTGTGCTGTCCTATGGTCCTAATTAATACTGGGTTTGGTGACATTTATGTATCGGAGCAATAACCTAAACAGGAAACAATTTATGTCACCTAAAGCTTTTTAACAAATCGATGCAACTATTTGTAATTGCTTGTTTCACAAGATTAAAAGTGCTCAGGCCTGATCTTCGTCCACGGATTTGTGGTCAACATGACCTGTGCTTCCGTTGTTTAAAAAAAAAAAAAAAAAAAAAAAAGAAAGAAAGAAAAAAAAGAAAGGGTGATCAGCACCGACTCCTATCAAGTAATCCATATTGCTAATATTTCTGGAATTTTAATGTAGTTACAATTTATAGCTGATCAAATGTGGTTACCTAAATTGCTGTTGCTAGTAGACAGTTTAACTGTCTTTATTAATTACAGGATAATTTAATGTTTGAGTACCGGCACTTGTGTTGGTCATTTTTACAGCTCGAGCAGTTATCTGCCTTATGACGAACCATTTTAGCATTTTCAATGGAAATTTGCTAATATGATGAGTGATAAAAATGTCACACGCTGGTAAATAATGATTATTGCTTTGGCTGAAATTAATTCTTAAAAGGCCGGTTACCTTCAAATTAACATTATAACTTGAAGCATGTCTTTTTCCCCCTCACAATATTTTCAATATAAACCAAAAAAAAGAACCATTGATAATTTCAAATGTATATATATGTATATATATAGGTATTAAGCATTGAATGTCATTTTACAATCAAAGTGGAAATAAGACGACACTGGGTTTTGTTATTTTAAAAAATAAAATACTGTTTAAAAATAAATATAAGTAGGTTCTATCTAGAGATGGTTTTCTAATCGAAATATTGTCCCACAGTTAAAACCAGTGTTTTTGTATGTAACTTAATTTTCCTCCAATGTGAATTTTGTCTTAAACCTTTCATTAATTTCTTAAATGAAGGTTTGAGACCCAACTTCACATTATTTAAATAAGGAATACTTTTATTCAACTACAATGAAGATGAAAGATAAATTGTGATCACTACCCTACACATAAATATGTAATATAATCAAAGACAAAATCTAATAAGAAAGACTAATTATACTTTATCTTTTTTTTGGTGGGGGAGGGAGAGGTGGTTCCTATTACGGAGCTGCCTGTGTTGGTGTGAAATTAGTCTTAAGAGTTTTATGTTCTTTATATAAAGGCGCCTATTTATAAGAAGAGCCAATATTTTGGGTTTGCTGCCTCGTTTATGAGAGTGACAAGCCTGAAATAAATATGTAAAAGAGTGTTCCCGCTTGAGAACAATTCCTGAAATATAAGTTAAAATGTACTATGCATCAACCAGCAAAATCTTCACTAGCATACTGCCATACGTAGTTTGGGTCCTCCAGTTCATTAAAAGAAATATCTGCCCACTTAAAAATTTTACTAAATGTATATGCCATAAACAGCATTTAGGTTTATGCCTGGTAATTAAAGAAATTTGAATTAACCCTAAGAAAATAGTCTCAGTAGCCAGGTAAGAATTAAAGGTTCAAATGTTTTGCTAATGATCAGACTAAGGGGTTTCTAGATAGGGCGTAACTGTTAATTCAAGAGGACACTACTTTCCAACTTAATACCAAAATCTTGTTAAAAAAACACACACACACACACACACACACACACACACACACACACACACACACACACACATTTTCCAATACAGGCTTTTCAAAACAATGCTGGGAAAGAATGTTCACATCTTCCTCAGCGTCCGTGGGTGTTTTGCAGAATAAAGACTGCAAGGTTAATTTTCAAGTCATCCTTTGCCCTGCATTATGTGCTCTGAATTATATATGTAATGGTTTTATGTTACCATGGTTTGGCCACTTAAAATACTGCTTTCATATTGGCAATTTAATTTTTACTGAAAGATGATGCTCAAATTCATTAATCCCTAGAATATATACTGTAGAGTAATATTAAAAAGAAATAGCAAATTTCCTAAATGCATGTCATTTAAAAAAAAAAAAATCTCAAGATGGCTTTTCTGGAATATTTAGGTAGTGAAGTTCTGTTTTCTTCAATGAATACAATTATCCGGCATACTTTTGATAGAATATTTTAATAAAATCATTTGTTCTAATCTAAGCATTTATCATTATATGCAAAAAGATTTCTTGATGAGAATATTATAGACGGTGCATGTTTTTGACATTAGCATTTTATTTGGATGACTAATCTTGCAGATGTGAAATTTTAATGAATTATTCATGAATTGCTTTCCTCTGAAATTTTAGTTTGCTCTTAATGCTAGTTATTAAACATTTTGTTTTCTTTATAAAATTTGATGAAAAAAATAAGGGTGTAGCTTCCTCAAAAGATAGCTTTTTTTTTTTTTTTAATTCCCAATTCTCTAAGTGGATACTTTCACTTGGAAATCCTGAGGATAAGAGCTTCAGCCTTCCCTGATGATGAAAGCTTTCAGTTAAGATTGATTTTTAATTCTGCATTGGAAGCAGCTGGTGAGAAATCTAAGGCATATGCCTGACATATACAGTATCGGCAGGTCAGAAGGGAAAAGAAACTTAGGCTGTGGCGACTTTTACTACCAGTGTCAACAACCAGCATTTTTATTGCATTTGAGAATGCTATAATGTCAGTAATTAGTACTGACTACACAACATTTTTTTTATTGTCTGTATCCGCAGACATGGAATGATGGAATTACAGTTGATGTCAAGGAATGAGTTTCTTTTATGCCTTATCAAAACAAAACAAAGCAAAAAAATTCTTGTTACTGGCAGCACATATACACGAAGCACCATGCTCACAGTCCGGACTCTATCATCTTCATCAAGGCTTATGGGTAGCAGAGATTGCATGAGCTACACTAGGCCCAACAAATGCCTTCAGCATTGTAAATCTGATTCTCAGGATGAAAAAGCAAAACTGACTTTGAACACATCCAAAATCTCAGAAGGCTACGTCATTACCCAAAGGGTACCAAAAGATTCAAAATCCAAATAAGCACACTCTTCTTTGTGCCTTTGGAAACAGAGCTCAGCTGGAATGTGGAAAGAGAGGAAATATTTTTTTAACTCTTTTTCTGTGTGTGAGTGGAAAAAAAAAGCTAATGATTTAGAGCATATCTTGGGTTAAGAATCCAAAGTTTTCTTTTCTAGGTCTGACGGGATTCTGGGGATGCTGTTTGAGCTGTCCAAAGGTGGCAGGAATGGCGGTAACTCTTCATGTATGTACATAAGCCTTGATAATCCATTTTGCTGCTGGTCCAAGGTGGCAGCCTAACTCATCTTACAAGACAGACTCTAGGACAGGTTGGTTCGACCCTCATTCCTGACAGTGCATTTGTCTGACACACAGGACTACCTCCCTAATGTACGCTTTTCTTTGAGGAAAAAAAAGTTATAGATTTTCTTTACATCTTGGCACCTTGTAAAGTTTTTTTTTTTTAATACAAAAGTTCACTCCCCATTGTTAATCACTACTTCACTGATAAACTTTGAAAGTGTGACCCTGGAATTTCATCATGCAAAATATTTACTGCAGCAGGAGAAAACAGTTTTTAAACAACATATTTTTTTTTCTTTTCAAATGTATGAACTTGTTTAAGATAGCCAGGAAGGCAGTGGTAGGATAAACAGAAGGGACAGGAACGTATCAAAAAACAGATTAACACGCACACACGCACGCACGCACACAAAAAAACCTGTACAAAATGCTCCAATCAATGAGAACAGGAAAAAAAAAAATCTTCAACTATGTTACAATTTAAAAGCAGAAAAAAAAGGGAGTTTCTCCCTCCCACATGTCAGGAAATGTCATCCAAAATCTTAAAGCAAGGATAACTAAATAAAATACATGTGCAGCATATTCTGCAATTCCATTACATACAGTAGTTTTTTTTTCCAAAGCTATTTTTTTTTAGTATCGTTAATATAAAGCAGTTGCACAAAAAGCAAAGGTGTTTTGACAAACAGGTGTATGCATTTATTCCTTTTTAGGAACAATATCTAAAAAAAGAACCGCCCTCCGCCCTCCCCCAAAAAAGACAAAGATTCACACAGACACATCGGGATATATGTACAACATAATAAACCCCATCCTAAAGAAGCAACTGGGATAACCCCCAGGGGATACAGAATCAGAACTGTAAAAATCATAGTGAAGTTTGCTTGCTGTAAAGCCTGAGAATATTTTTTTTTTTCAGTTGGTTCTTCTGCAAGGCTGTGATACCTGCAAAGATATGTAAAATCTAATTCTTTTTTTTTTTTTTTTTTTTGCTACAGTCTTTAGACTAAGCATGCAAGACATACAACTAAGTGCAACTGAGTGAAATGTATTTTTTTTTAATTTTAATCATTCCCTAAAGGTTTGAACTGAGGTATGCGTACTAACAGTTTCTCATGCTGTTATCTTTACTCATGTCTAGCTACACATGCTGAGAATGAACTAATCTACCAGATTTTTATCCTCTTTTGAATACCAAACTAACCAGCAACCACTCAGTTTAGAAGCACAGGGCCCCCTTCCCATGACCCTGTCTGGCTATTGCCTGCACATCATGAAGCTGCCTGGAAAAGTTTTTTTTTTTTTTTTTTTTTTTTTTTTTTTTAAAGTCTTGCGTGACCACAGACTGCCCTTTATACAGAAAGCAGAGTGAAGCTTCAAAAGTAACTGCCAGAGAAGTTTTTGTACCAAGCTTATGAGTGGATGGGAGTGTTACTTTTCTTTAAATGAAAAATGCTGACCAAAGCCTAATTGGAAAAGGAAGGAAGGAAAAATTAAAAATAAAAACAAACTGAAGGATATACGCCAAGATTAACCAAAATTAATATAGTGATCACAGCACAGTTCTTAAACAAAAGTGGCATACAATCTAAAAATATCTTTTTTTTCTAGAAATGCTATTATGTGATCTAGTTCACTTATGGAAGCTTTTCTGTTCTGACTCTAAACTGTCTCCTTTATTGGATACTCTAATTGCAGTGGCATACATTCATTTTTTCTGAGATGGGACTCCCTTCCTTCTGTAGCTCCTTTAATATTGTGTCCTATTTTTATCTGCAGTAGCCCCATAAAATCTCTTTAAGAGAAATGAGTTTTGGTCTCTGTAGAGGTACACAAAAAGAAAAAAGAAAAATAACTACTAGTAAAAAGTAACAACTTTGGTTCCATTTCTACTTGGTCTTCTAAATTTACTCTATGATGAAGGAGCAGTTCTCTTTCTCAGGTTGCAATAGCCTATCGCTTGTCATTTGCCTCTAAATTCTTTTGCCTCCTTTGATCAACAATAAGAGGATATTTGGCTTCATCAGATAAAGCATAAAATAGAGAACATAATTTACCTTTGTGTAATATCTTTGGTAATTTTAGAAAAAAAAGGTACAAAGAATATAAATTAAGCTTTGAAAGGCTCTCGAACTAAAAAAAAAGCTACAGTCCTAGATAAATAAATGACAGGAAAAGTGGGTGCAGAGTGGAAGTGTAGAGGGGTTCTAAGGACTGAGGTTGTACTGACCTATAACCATCACATTCTGCATACCATGTGTGGGAACTCCCAAAGCCCAGGACCTACATGATACCTTCTATGAGTTTCTGATACTGGGTTGGCGATATAATATTGCATAACAAACTGCAGTACCAAATTTGCATATTTGAAATGAACACTTTAGCATTTGCTGAACTCAGTCCTCATTAACTCTCTTAAGAAGTTCAATCTGAAATGGATTTTGCATGCGAACAGTTTAATGCCACCAAGCAGGTCTGAACTAATGTATAAACTCGGCGCTGCCGCCACCAGGACCAGGTTTTTGGCCAATTTGCAAACAAAACCAACCCACACTCATTATCACAGAGCTCCGACGGCCCATGACAAATGGGTTCCACGAGGGAGAGCCTTCCACGGCCATACCATCAGTCTAATTAGTATGAGCTTTTTTTTTTTTTCGGTGCTACCTATGTTTCCTTGTGCTGGTAGAATGTGGTGGCATTTATTAAGAATGATGGTTGCTGCAAAAAGGAAAAAAAAGGAAAATCCGAAACATCCCTCCCCCCAACCACCCCCAATACTGCTGCGTGGAAGGAATCAGCATTGTTCCTAGAGTTTGTCTGTCTCTTTTTTTCTGTCATTCATTCTCTTTCTGGCAGGACGTCACGTCTGTGTGAGAGGGCCTTCATGTGTAGAGTGCAGCATTTGGGACCTTTTTGAAAAAGACCAAAACGGAATGTTTTCTGACTTTTAGAGAAACGGTGATGTCTGAAGGAAGATGGAATGAGTGACAGAAAGCTACAAACAAGAAATGACATTCAGCTTTGTATAATAAAAACACCTATTAACATTCATCACAAGGTACAGAAAACTTTAAGCCTCCAAGAGGCCATCGGCCCAAATGGAGGCCTGAGGTCAGAACTTAAAATGGTATAGTAGAAGAAAAAAAAAAAAAAAGCAATACATTAAAAAGTTTGGGATAATTATTTTTTAACCCCTCCCCCCAATACACACACAAAGGCCTTCCCCATCCCAACTGGAAGCAAAAAAAAAAAAAAAAAAAAAAAAAAAGAAATGGAGTAAAGGCAGTGATAATCAACATGCAGTACTGTGCAAATAGGTCGTCCATTGGAATCCTTAAATTCTGGGCAAAGGCTTGGTCTGCAGCTTAGGTGCACAAGCTCCGTCGGGCGTCCTCAGTGTCCAACGTTGGCAGGACTGCAGTTCAAAGTCTGCTGCTAAAAGTGAATCAGTTTAGCAAATTTACAACACTGATGTTGACGGTTAAGAGAGGAAAATCCCAAGTACCAAACAAGTCCATCCAATGCACAGAGTACAAATTCCTTTTTTCAACAAAAAGTAGAAAAATCAAAAATACTCCCAAATGGGGTTCTTGATGGCACTAAGAGTTAACACATTTCAGAGTTGTCAAAATGTAGTGAAAATCCTCCAGACTGTACAACAAATGGAGAACAATTTCACTGCTAACTTTTGACGTGTGTGTGTGTTGTTGTTTTTTTTTTTCCTTTTCCCAATCTTCATTCTCAGGGTTGGCCCACCCCGATATTCACTCCATGTCCTCATTTACTGGTTCGTCTTCGTAATCTCTGTCATGGTCAAAATCTGGACTGTGGTTGGCTGTTGTCACTAAGGACAGAGGCCCTTCAGCTTCCTCTGGGTCGAGTGGCTCTTCTTTGACGTGTACAGGATGCCTGGAAAAAATAAGCAGAGGTTCAGTGTGGGCACTTTCCAGCCCATTGCAGCCCAGGGGCACTTAAAAGTTTGGGGCAACAGGAAAGCCACACTCTAGAACTACAACTGTACTGTCCAGTATAGTGGCCATTAGCCACGCGTGGCTCTTTAAAAGGAATGAAATCTTAACATACAATTTAAGTCAGTTTCTAAGTTGTGCTGGCCAAAATTTACATGTTCAGAGGCTCCATGTGACTAGCGGTTACCATTCTGGACAGCACAGAGACAGAACATTTCCATCACTGCAGGAAGTTCTTCTGGGTAGTGCTGCTCTGAATGACGAATCTCTAGACAGGTACAGGCCTCTCCTTTCTGGTGGCATTTCTCATACTTTAATGCACCTTTAAGGTTGTAGTCACCTGGGGGCCTTGCTGAAATGCATTGTGTGATTCGGGTCTGGGGTGGGGCCTGGGACTCTGCATCTCTAACAAGCTCCCAGGTGATGCTGTGGGTCCTAGAACCACACTTTGAGTACCAGATAACAGGCCCCGTAGTGGCATCCTGGGTGGATGAATACCGATCTTCAAATAATTACATGAAACAAGAATCTCTAATGCAACGGCAGTTTGTGGGGACCACTGAGCACAGGAGGCTGGGCTAATCATGGCTTGCTGTGTGTTCTGCTTTGCTAGTTAACATGCAGAACCTGTGAAAGAACTCTCCAGAGGACGACCCCAAGCGAGGTTCTATCATTAATCAACTTCAAGCAAACACAGCAAAGAGACACCATGATACATGCTTGAAACTCCAAATTAATGCATATTTTTACAAACTGTCAATAAGGCAAGAAAAGCCCTGCCAGGAAACACAAACGGAGAGGAAAAGGCTCGCTCAACACAACAATATGATAAGAAAGCAGAGCCACGATCAGAATAATAACACTGTCAGCTGTAAACAAGGCAAAACATGAGGCCCGGCTGGTAGCAGCCACTGGGATGCTCGAGGTTGCGGTGAGATCTGCCAACTTTCTAATTATGGACCAGACCGTGGTTCACCCGGAGGGGAACTGGGGTGATCACACAAAACTACTCGGATAACAACTGAGAAGTGTTGTTCGTAAATCATATTTACAACTGATTCTTTGCAAATACAAATGACTTTGTCTTGCAGGGGCTTTTGATATGTAAAAAACCATTCAAGTTAAAAACAGTCCCATCTCTGGGACAGGCTGCAGAAGGGAAGATTTTTAAATTGACATTATCAAGTATTAGTAATAGGAGGTGGTAATGGGGATGGTTGGCTTCCTAAATAATTGATGCTGTATGCAAACCCCAAAGGCCCCTTGAACCATTTAAAAACAAACAGAGGAGTGCTTTGGACTGCCCTTGAAGACAGGAACCTTCAGAATCAATTGACTCTAAAATCAGCACAGCTTAGAGAGCATTTGGAGGGGGGGCTAGATGATGATAGATAAATAGCTTAAAAAATAATGCTTTTATTCATAAAAACTATTTGATTTGCAAAACAAAATATAGCAAAGTTGCATTACATTACATTTTATGTATGGCTCTGCATCTATTTTATTTATTTATTTATTTTTTGACATAGAGTTGTGCTCTGTCACCCAGGCTGGAGTGCAGTGGCAGGATCTCTGCTTACTGCAACCTCCACCTCACAGGCTCAAGTAATTCTCTTGGCTCAGCCTTGCAAATAGCTGGGATTTACAGAGGCCCACCACCACGCCTGGCGAATTCTTGTATTTTTAGTAAAGATGGGATTTCACCATTTTGGTGAGGCTGGTCTCGAACTCCTGACTGCAAGTGATCCACCCACCTTGGCTTCCCCAAAGTGCTGGGATTACAGGCGTGAGCCACCATGCCTGGCCCGATACTTTTATTTACGGGAAACAGTTGTATATCTGTGCGAGGAAGGCTGCAAGGGGAGTCACCCTCCTATCAGTCTGTATTAAATATTAGGGATGGGGATTTTTTTTTAATGGCCATATTAGCGTTTCTGCAGTAAGAATTAGGACTGGCTGCATAATTTGCAAAGGCCAGTGCAAAATGAAATCTGATGTCCTTGGCTCAAAATTAAAATTTCAGGACAGAAATGCCATTAAAGCAAGTGCATGCCAGGTGTGGTGGTGTGTGCCTGTAGTCCAAGTTCCTTGGGAGGCTAGGGCAGGATGATCACCGGAGCCCAGGAGTTTGAGTCTAGCCTAGGCAATACAGCAAGAACCCCGTCTCTAAATAAAATAAGGTAATAAAAAGAACACATAAAATCAAGTGTAGTGTCCTTTTAGGCACGAGATCCTGTGTGACTGCATGTCACAGAACGAGCCTTGCTAGGATACTCTACATTCTTTTAGGACGAATTAGGTATACTGATTATTACTCCTTAAAAAAACACAAACCCTTAATTAAGGCCAGTTTTCTTATTTTAGCCAATCTCTATTTGGAGTCATATTTTAAAATACTGTAAACTCAGCAGGAATAGTATTTTTTTATTTTCTTAGCTTTACAGTTTATAATGTTTATGGCTAGATGAGATTCCACTGTGTTGAAATATGTCAGTTTCTTAATACTAGGCATTTTAGGATCATCTTTTTTTTCCTTTTACTGTTTTTATAATGCAATGACCATTTTTATCCATTAATCTTCTTACTTCTGTTGATTCACCTCCTTAGGATAAATTTCTAAGAATGGAATTGTTAGAGCAAAGGCCAAAACATCTTTATGGTTCTTATGATTTATTGTGATATTAACTTCCAAAGGGGCTATCAATTTAAGCTCAATCTCATCAGCTGCAAGCATTATTTTTAAAAAATACTTTGTTGCTTAGCAGGTATAAGGTAAGCTCAGGTTACCTTAGATGGTGTTTCTTGAATTACTGACAATGGTGAACATTTCTTAATGTTTCATTTTCAAACTTTTATTGCTGAGAACTGCAACTTTTATGAATTACCGAAATTTGTGTTTTAGCTATATTATTGAGGTTCAAATGTTGTTTTCCAAATCAACATTTTCCTACTTTCTTATCAGCTCTATTAATCTTTTCAGATTTACAATCCAGAACTGAATGATATAAGAATGTAAGATCATATAAGACTTTGGGGAGGGAGAGGGAGGATGGGGGACCCCCTAGAAGAAATAGAACCATCTCCATCTCAATGACGTTCTTGCTGTGTAATTTTAGACTTTGACAAATATTTTGTTAATCTTACTCCAAAAATCAGATACATGTAAAGCCCCACAAAACACAGTTCACAACATCAGAGAATCTTCTGTTTACCCAGTTATCCTCATTTCATCATTTCACATTGTATACATGTATCAAAATAACAAATGCCCCCCCCCCCATCTGTACAGGTATGATATATTGATTTTAGAAGCTATAGAAGTAAAAAAAAAAAAGTTTTCTCCCTAAATTGTAGCCGAAATTTATTAGGATTATTTACTATCCTGAAGACAGAGGTAATGACCCTGTCATCCCTGCTGGGTCAACTCCCAGTGCCTCATCAGAGTGGGTCCCCAACAAATGTTAACTAGCTAGATCTACCGTGTGACCACCTGGTGACACAACCAGGTTAGACAGTAAGGTTTCTAAACTCCAGAGAAATGAAATCCAATTTCAGGACACTTTCTAGTACTGGCAGATACCCCTGGGGTGTCGCAAAAAGGTGGAGCACAGGCATGCAGTGCTTCAAGGAATAAAAGATGGGATTCCATGAAAGATCCATTTCAGATGAGATGCAGACTATCTGAGACACTAGGCTTCACATATGCTCACCGTGTCTCCTAGAAGTTAGGGCTGTACAATGCACCTTCCTCTCCTTGCAGACACTGCCCCCACTCTTTCTCCCCAACTCCCATTTCCGAAAGGGCTACCAATGAATAACTGTGCGCACAACCACACATTTCCCTTCTCCTTACATCTGAGTAATTCCTTTGTTTTGCCACTCTGGGAACACAAGAGTTTTAAAATAAAGCTGACTAGTGTTTAAAGGCATTGTGTTCTGGGGGTGTATGCACAGCATGGAGTATTTTGCTTTAGCGCCTATCAGGATAAAAGTATAATGCCCCAAAACCATAATTATGTGACCACTTTCTAGTGTTTCAAAGGAGGAAGGAAATGTAGTGGTATCTGAGTGTCACAGAGAGGTTAAGAATGAAGAGTTCTGTTTCAACACTCACTATCAGCTAGGCTGCCTTCCTAACAAGGCCCTTCAAACCGTGCCGTAAAGTTTACGGCTTGATTTATTCCAACAGACTGAACAGTTGAAAAACAATTTGCATCATAGCAGGGTAATGCATACTGGACAAGAATGGAAACTCTTGTCATTACAGAAGTCCCTTAATGGAAGTATGAGGTCAGAAAGAGTAACAGTCTATGACACGGATAGCAGGCTCAGGGAATCTGCTGTTGACATATAATCACATTTAGCAAACAGCACAAACCTGTGAGATTTGAGCAACACATTTTGACATCTTTGCCTAGGGTTTCTTTTAAAAAATAGTCGAAACCTTCATTTCATCAAAAATCACAGACTGTTGTAAAATATGGTTTGGGTAATACTGAGGTTAATTCAAATTTGTTAAACTAATTAAGCCTGCAGTGATGTTCTTTTGTACAGCAAAATCAGTATCACTCTGAACTGGTGCCTGTGGCTTGTATCCAAATATCTTTTTGTTTTGTTTCAGTGATTCTTTATACTAAATAGGAATATATGTCAACAAAACTTTGGGAGTTTGTACAGATTATGAGAAATAGTATCACTTCCATTCAATAACTTCGGTTTTGCTCTAATGAGTATTTCTTGTAGTAGCTTATATGCCAATTTACATTTGCTCTGAACTTCCTTAGTATCTAAGTAAATACTCCTGTCATGACAATGATTTCAGATGAATACAAGTGTGATAACGAGAAAGTCGGAAACACTAACTTGCTTTGGAAAGGATGAAATATAGCAGCATCAGTGTGAAAGATAAACACATTCTTAAAACGCTGTGAAGTAAATGCTAAGATACTGTTCATATAAATTAAAAATGATTATTTCCATTTCTGCAAAGAACAGTAAAGATCCTTTTTGAAGTACTGTAGGGATGAAATTCAAATGCTAGAAAATGAAATTTCAGATTCCCCCATCCCCTCCAAATCATGCTGGCGGATAACACTTTTTTCTTTGTAATTAGATGCCCATTTTGTCTGTTCCTAATTGTTACAGGTCATATTTTCCATTCCTATTACTTATATTAACATAAGACGTTGGTCAGTAATTCAGAAGCAATGTGTAGACATGCAGCCTATTCTAGAAACCGACAATATTGCAGACATGAAGTGGGTTAGTTCCTTAGAATGGAAGACAGTTTTCAAGAAACTCACTAAAAGGGAGAGACTGTCATTTCACAGCATTTCCAGCAAGGCCAATCATTTGGACGAATGTAGTTTCTTCCCTCTGTTTGAAAACTTTTCCTGGGAGAGAGGGGTGTCTAGTTACAACAACTTTTCTCCCATCACCCGCTCACAGGGCCGTCACAGTCCCCTGGCCTCTGCCGTTCCTGTGGTTTACAGTCCTGGTGCCATTCACATTCAGCATGGGCAACCATCGCCCATCACTTCATTCAGTTATATGTGCGCTCATTATACTGCCGTCTGCTGCCATCATGCTTCTATTAATTTTCCTTTTGATATTTTAAGAGCAATCTATAAATCACGCCGCCTTTCATTTGTGCCGTCATTAATGGTTGGTAATAATGCTGCGGCGGCGTGTTCGTGGTTAACCTTATAGCACCACCGAGTAAACAGGCATCTTTTTCTCTCGGTTACGTTCAGCACGCCCGAATGTTGAACAAACTGCCAACTTTTTCATAGGGATGTATATTAATTTGAGGAGGAAAAAGAAGTGTGGCTTAAGTAATGGCCTGCAATGATAAAGCAGAGGAAAAAAGTAAACCCACTACCCATTTTATTGCTGTGAATTGCTTTTACGGGAAAATTAGCAAATAGTCCTTTTATGCACTAACCACGCTGAACATTTCTCGATGTACAAACTTCTAGCTTGGTTTTGGGAAACTGGAAATCACCGAAAAGGTATATAAAGCCCAGAGAGAGGCTGTGTGCACACAGGGAGACTAGGGTCTGACAGCAAAGACCTTTTGGGTGGACGATACTCACACGGCTTGCATAGGAGATCTGCCTGGACTGCTGTCACTCTCGTTGCTGTTGGTATGCTCCATTGCCCCGTTCAGCTCTTCCCGTATTGCGCTGGCTAAGTTGCCCAGAGTGGGATTTCCCATGGAAGCGGTAGTGTATAGAGGTATACTATTCTCAGCCATTGAAGCCTGTCATCAACCGAAAGAAAATTTATGAAGACACAGGGTATGTTAAGACTAGGAAACTACTAATTATGGGTGTACTCAATAGTCTTCAGTTTGAATCAATTGTAGCATGGCTGGCAGATACAAGTTTCTAAGAGGTGTTGAAAGATTTTGCTTTAAAGATGACTCATGGCACCTGTCCCGAGCTTAGTTTTGAACAGCTAGACTGGGGGCCGGGGGGACCAATGCGCCCGTGGGTAGGAAGGACTCCATTTGGTCCTGCTTGGTAGTCATATGGTTTAGACAGGCTATCTAATATGAGGTTGATGGCAGATGCGTTTTTAAGGGGAGCTGAATATTTCCAGATCACAGTGAAATATAATGGAATTTTTATTTCTTTATCCATTTTGATGACTCCACTATTGGATATTAGAGATTTTGATCAGATTATTCTGGCTGCACTGCTCAAACTTATGAGAACTTCCATAAACATTTACCTCTTAGATCCTATAGAAAAGGAAGAGATTATAGAATTGGAATCAATTTTTTATCTCCTCCCATTATTTCTGTTTTAATGATTTTTGAATCTGTTTAGTACAGTTTGAGATGACTGGTTGACGGAAACACCATGTAATGTTTCAGGGTTCGACCAATTGCCTGGGATTTTAGGACTAAAGAAAGATCTCTGGCAAAAGGAAGCACTACATCATATTTCTTTTTGGTGCCTAATTATACATCAATATTAAAGGTGACAAAGTCACTCCATGTGAGTGTCACATCAAAACACTGGGGAAATGAAAAAGAAGAAATCCTAAACTCTATTTAGGATAGGTAGGATATTATTTACTTCCTGTTATGCTGCATTTGAATAAAAAGGACAACAAGTCTGAAATGCAGACACTAGTTACGTACACCACTGGACTAAAGCACCCATATTTGTTTCCTTCAGGTGGTGATGACGACCCATTGACTTTTCATTTTATTAAAGGGGACACTTGTAAAAACTGGCAGCTGTAATTAAACCGAGATTTATCACAACTGTCCTCTTGCAGACTACACTATGCCCGCTTTTCCATCCTAATGAGAATAAAGTATAGTCACAAGACGATCTGGCACAGTGATTTCCGCTGGCCAGTCATACCAGAGTCCAAATTATTCTCGAAATCCTGGCTCGAGAGAGAAAGTAAAAGCCAAAAGAGTGCAAAGCTAGGCCGCAGAAGTCTGTTTGCCTAGTATGACAGTGGCAGCCTCACTCACTATACAAACCCTGAAGCCAGGGCTTTCAAGGTCCAGGCTCTGTGTTACAAGTCCTGTGCACACTCACCGAACACAGCACTGGATAATGGACTGTCAAAGCTCGGCCCTCTGTAAGCCCAAAGCTTTTTCTTTCCTCTGCTTGTAAATGTATATAACTGCCTTCTTTTAAAAAGTAGGGGGAAAATGCTGTTTTTGTTTCCAAATGTGGTGAACTCATTTTGATGAACGGCAAATCTGAACATTCCACACTCTCCGACAGTGTGTCAAATAATTTGCATCCAGTGCTTTTTCCAACAGCTCTTTTATAATTGCAATAAAGCCTTTTTTTTTTTTTTTTTTTGCGGAGTATTTGTGCAAACTGCAGTTGGACAAGCATCTTAACTGCTTTTATCTGAGACAACAGTGGTCGCACCTCTCTCAGTCAGAGAAATTCTGCCAAGTGTCTCTCCACTAGAAATACTGTAAGATAAGCTCTCACAAGACAATTTCACTATTCTATGGTCAGAACGTGGCAACAGTGTGGCTTCTGCTAGCTTAATTATTTATTTTAGCAACTTCCCTGATCAGAAATTCTGAAGACAAAATTGAAATGCTGATATGAATGTGCTCATTGGGATGAGTTGGTCACCCTCTAGAGAAGGGAACCTTCTTGGGATGACTGTTTATTCTCTTTGGCTCTCAATGTATTCTAGGTCAAGGCCATTGCTGATTGGGACTGGATCATAGAACATGGGCTGAGACCCAACAGCCACAGTAGTGAAAGGCATCCAAACGCAAGCGCTTATATTGATCCCTTGGTTCTCAGACAAGAAAGATGTAAGTGATGAAAACCAGCCTTGTTCTTTGAAAAAATGATCAAATGGACTGCAGCGAGATCCCAGTGCCTGATCTGCAAGACAGCATTTTGAACACACTCTTTGTTAAGCAAGTGATCAGAACAGCCCACCCAAGGTGAGAGAAATTGTCACTGCTTATGCCTAACAAAGTGGTTCCTTTTTTTTCTTCTTTGGTAGTTGATGTCCACTTAAAAGCAGGTATGTTACAAAAATGGACTTAATTATGTAAATGGTCCTTGCACAGTATGTGGTTTCATATCAAACTGGTACCTCTGCCAAAAACCGGAGTTGCCTAAGTAATTGTGCAGAAGTCCATAAGCACCCTGGCTCCTGGAACATTAACCACTCTGAGATCCTCAGGAGAAAGGCAGTCTATAAATACGAAGCTTTACGGTTACCCTTAGTTACTTCACTTTTCAGAGCATAATGCAATCTGTCCCAAGTCCCATGTTTTATTTCTGTAGTGGATTCTGCTGTCCTATTTTATATATTGTATATCATGCATTATGTTGCTCTAGTAATTTTTTTTGAAGATATTGTTCCACTATTATTTTTACTCGTCTTGAAAAATGGAAATAGGCGGTAATGGAAAGGAAGGCCTGCTGGCAGGATCTTTATTTAATTTTCACAGTAGAAAGTTGTCTTATGTGTCTGTCTACTGATCAGGGATCCAAACTCGTAGAAGAGAGGGAAACAATCCACTTCTCAAATCATGAATTTATATCAATTTATTCCCCTTGCCTCATTATGGACGGAAAGTGTTCTTGGAAAATGGCAGGACAGTTTTGGGCTACTGAAGAAGATGCCAAAAACAAATGTTCAGAGACGAAACCTGAACAGTTCTGTAATGACAAAGCATACTAATTGAAATTAGTCACATAGTTAAGAGAATTCAGAGGACGGAGGATCACTCTTTTTTTTTTTTTTTTTTTTTTTTTCCTTTCCGCCTCATGAATATAAAATGTGCCTGTAATCTTAATACTATTCCAGATAGAGCAGCCTTTAAATTCACACTTCATAAGACTCCAGGGAAAGTAAGTTACTAATGAATGGTATTTACAGTGGCAGCATCGAAGCATGCTTTCATTTACTCTTCTAAAGTTACTTGTGTAAACTACAAGTAATTAAAAGAAACGCAGAAAGTAGTTTCTCCTATTAAATCCAGTTCAGGCTAAAAATAAATAAATAAAATTACTGAAATGCTAAGGCCAGTGAATCTGCCTCTAAAGACTACTGGGCCTGTAGGGTACAGAGTCGTGCTCAATAAATATCTGTTTAATGCAGAGCAAGACCCAGGCTCCTGTCAGTATCTCTTCCTTCCTCATCATGCTGACGGTCTCAACAGTTTTTTCATTGTCCCTTTTTAGACTTTTGAGTCTCTGTTTGCGTTGTTGCCCCAAGAAATGTGAGCATCTGCTCACGTATTACGGTCCTTTGGAAGGACACAAGACACTGTAGTATCTCAGAGCCAATCTGGGGGTGATACAGCCCCCACTGAGAATGTATGCTGCAGAGGACTGCGATGGTATTAGATGACAAATGTCACATTTATCTCTAAAATGTGTTATTTAAAAGTTATCGAGATTCTCTTGGCCTGTCTTCTTTAACAGTCTGGGTAGGGGCAAAAACAAACAGGACCACAGGCCAAAAGGATACTGCTTACTGATGAACTCTCGAGGGGAACTTGAGTACTATACCCAGGTACTTGAATGAAATGATACAGGAGTAGCCTTCATTTAAGAACGGAGATGTGCAATAGGGAAAAAGTTTGCTAGAAGCTGGGCTGCCTCGGGTAGCTCCTTTTTTGGGTGGTTATCTCTCGCCTGCTCAAAACCCACATCTTCACTCCTGGTACCATTGGTAACGTAACAAGTTCTTGGTTTGTCAGTAGGAAATAAACACTCCTAAACACGCCGTATGATTATTATGTAATCTTGAGCATCGGCAGGAAAACTGAAGAGTTTTCTTAAACACCTCTATTGTTTAAACAGACACAGTTTACTTTATAAAGTGAACCAGACCCAGATCCTCCCCACACCAGACAGCAGCGAAGATGCTCAAGTCAACTTTAAAAGAAGAAATACAAAGCCCTGCTTTCTCTTTAAACCTGTGAACAATAGAAGGTCATGTGACACAGTGGCCTATCATCCAGCACATTAATAGCTGTGCTAGAGTAATTACACTTGTGGTATTTTTGCCTCAAGTGAAATTCTGAAATAAGAGGATGGAAATTATGATACTGCTGATAAATATTAATAAGTGAACTTTTAATTTTTTTGCCACAATATTCAAAATGCTAAGCATCCCGCTAATGCTGAAGCAGCCCGATGTGTTTGCCTCCAGGGAGTACGATGCTTTGTGCACTTAAGAAAAAAGTTTAACGGAATTAAAATTTAATATCTAATTAGAGCGAGGCTAATATATTTTGAAATGAATGGGGGAGACCTGTGCCTCTGCTGCATATTCGGGATGGCCATTAATCTTACCTGTAAAGCTGCATTGAGAGGTGTGCAGTAGGCGTGGCTGCTCTGCATGTTTTTAATAAGGGAAGGGTTACTGTATAAGAAAAAGATAAAAACTCCAAGTTAAGCACAGTTGACTCCAGAGCTCCTAGCTAAGTTTTAAGCTTGCTGGTGTCCTTCCAAATCGGCAATTTCCCCCACTAACAAAACCTAAGGAAAGTCAGGCTTTCTCCCTGTCACTGCTCTGCAGGGCTGGTTTGTGTGCACCCTCTGGGGTTAGACTTCGATACTGAAGGAAACTAGGTGTACACATTCTGGCTTAGGTAATAACAGGCTCGGGTCCTCCCTCCAGAGCCCTCTCTGCAGGTTTTTAGGAGTTACCGTGACTCCAGACTCCAACAGGAAGGCGGCAAGCAGGCTAGGAGGTTGTGCTGGGGAAGGCAGTGAGCTAGCTCACAGCAGGGGCTGCTGGGCGTGAGCAGAGAGAATCTTGGCTCGTAAGCATCTTCAAGATTTGAACTCTACAGTGACGGCAGGAAGGCTTTTAGGGAACGTCTACAAGGCGCGTCTATTGCTAACAGGATATGGAGAGTAGGGTATGCCAGGGGAGGGGCGTTCTAAATAAGGGGATGTCTTAGCCAAATCGGGGAGGGTCTGAGAATATTTGCTGCTGTCTCCATTCCTGGACCAAATGAAGCCAACATACTGTTTTCAGAAAATCTCTAGCCTCATAAGGATAAAAATAATAAAAAAATATATTGGGCATACTGAGGGTAAAGAGTGCCTTCCAGTAAGCAATTACCTACATTTATCAGAGGCCTTTAAAGGAAGTATACTCGATATTACCTATTTCCTTCCTATACTTGGAACATTTTAATCATTCACCTCATTACATTTACATTATTCCTGTGAGTGAACAAGTAAGAAGAAATCTATCTACCCCAGTAGTGCACACACATTTTAACTCTAAGCAAAAATTCCCTTTTCACTTGGGGGGATTATGGGTTAAGCACAAGAATTTAGTTCTAGGGTCCCGTCCCCGTAAGCTGCTGAATCAAAATACAACCAATATTTTGCATTAAAGACGTCAAAAAAGCATTATTCAAGGCACTGGTGTTCCAAAGAGAAACGAGAGCAATACATGTACAAATCACACAATTTAGTTTCGTTGCAGAAAGCTGTGGCACTGCTATTGGTGAAATGCAAAACTACATGGGATGAGTCAACCATGCAAAGCCAAAGCAACAGCAGAAAAAAAAAACAAAAGCAAGTAAAGGCTCTTACTGTGCGACAAGCTCGTCAAAGTTTTCATCGGGGCAGTATTTGCGAGGACGGCCTCGTTGAATATGGCGGCCACGTTTAAACTCTTCATCATCAACTGTCCAAAAGGACCCAAACTCATCCTCTACTCTGATAAAGCACTTATGCAGTGAGAGGTTGGTGCGAATGGCACCCTGGGATAGGAGCAGCAGCAAAGGAGATGGAGTGGCAACAAAAGGAGACGGGGTTGGGGGCAGAACAGACATCCAATACAGGGAACAGGAAAAAGAAAATAAAATGCAATAAGCATAAGCAAATGGTTTGTGAGGGTTAATATGCATTGCCACCTAAAAGCTACTAGCATGTGATGCAACAAAGACCAGCAAGCAGGGCAGGGGGACTGGTGGGTATACAAAACAGGAGGGATGAAATGCTTTTTTGCTTCCCTTAACTGAGACAACGTGAAACCAGTTCTTTGGTCTGACACCATCTAGCAGCCAAAGCCTCTACGTTATACTTGTTAGCACAATCCAAGCTAGGCTAAGAAGTTCAAACATGGTGGACGTACCCACTGATCTTTTGTGGCCTTCGTTTTTGGAATTCTACTTCATCCACTGTCCATACTGCCCCTTTAACGTTTTCTACTCGCACAAAACACTTGTGAAGACTAAGATTATGACGCACTGCATTCTGCAGCAAGTATAAAAGAGAGAACATTTACATTTTCTATAAGAAAAGACTCCAAAAACAGCAGTAAATTCAGCCTAACAGTCCACATTTGTAACACCATCCCCAAGAGCTGCAGCTACCACCCCCATGGAGGACCTTCTCATGGTTAAGGATGTCTTTTCCAAAAGCAAAAATAAACCCAAATTATAAATTAATTGCATGTTGGCATTTTCATCTAGTCTCTGGTAATAATGAACCAGGAGAAAGTTTTTAATATGCATACAAGCCCAAAATAGGTTCCAGTGTACAAATCTGAAAATGTTACTTTTAAACAAAACATGCAAAGCATCAAACTGCCCCTTTTAAGCCCACCTACCTCCCCTAAAAAGGGGGTATTTTGTTCAAACCGTGAAAGAGGAACACTTGGTTAATATTGCTACATACAGTTTTGTTCTTGATAGTTCCTGGCTTTTAAAACTTCCATAGATCTTACAAAAAATTCTAAGGAAGATTTTACCACCCAGAGTATCACCTTGTGTAGCTGAAGGACCCAGAGGTAAACTGACCCCGCAAGAGATCAGCTATGTCTAAGAGCTGGCTCTATGTATGGGCAAGTATTTTAATTGAGTAAATGCCAAAGGAACACATGAGTGGAACTCTCAATGGCAAAATGACTGTATTCCTACAGTTGATGGTTTCTAGACCCATCTTGTATGGTTATTAGTCCTTTCTGGCCATTCCTAGGCTGAGACCCTTAACATCAATAATTTATGAAAAAGGAGGATCTCAACTCAAGAGTGACGAGCTTTTAATATCTCCTCTTTCCTTTGGGTTTGGAAGAATCCCTAACACCCTTACTAGGTATAGTAACGAGCAAGGCATCATTTCTTTAGTCCTGCCTGGTTAAACTTAGGGATCTGGACTCAGTGCTGGACATGAAGATATTCTAAAGAGATCCATGTCATTTAAAATTGTTATCTTATTCAGAATGAGTAGATCACTCAATTGGGGCTTGAGAAGTTGGCATAAACATCACAACTCACATACCATGTGAAGTCCTCACTCAATTCCAGCACAAGCATTTTGCACCCCTCCCCATTCTGCCACCTGGAGTATTTTCTTCCTGAATTACCCTTAATGGTGGTGAATCTTGCTACTCCGAGAGGTGCTTCAGTGTTGGGACAATTAAAATTGGTGACTGTGAGGATTAACGCTACCTAATAATTTTTCTTTTCTGATATGGAATATTTAGAAGATAATGAGACAAGTTTTAACGCATGGTGTGATGAATTGCTTGAAAGGAGAATTCACACAATCAATTCCCAAAGAGTTTCTAAGTAATATCAGTATAACAAGAGGTAGGTTCAAGATACCCAGGTGACTATCAAAAGGACACTCATGATTCAAAAAAAAAAATTGGATGAGTTTGCTTAAAAATAAAAATCTCTAAACTGAAAACATTTGGCATGTCATATACTTGATAGGACAATTTTCTTTGCATATAAAATGCAGTCTAGTCTTTAAGCAATTTTTTTTTTTTTTTAAAGAGACTGGGCCTTGCTCTACTGCCCAAGTGGAATGCAGTGGTTCAATTATGACTCACTGAAGCCTTGTATTCCTGGACTTAAGAGATCCTCCTGCCTTAGCCTCCTGGGTAGCTGGGACTAGAGACATGTGTCATCACCCCCAGCTAATTTTTAAAATTTTTTGTAGAGATGGCATCTTGCTATATTGCCCAGGCTGGTCTTGAACTCCTGGGCTCAGCTGATCCTCCAGCCTCCCAAAGTGCTGGGATTACAGGCAGGAGCCACTGTGCCCAGCTGCATTTTAAAAAATACATTACCCAAAGGCATACAACAGGAGGTCCACTGTTATTTACTGGAACAAAACTGAGGTGGTACAAATAAACAGACAAAGGCAATTTCCTTTACAAATCTGGGCATTATACGTCTAGGAGACATAACTTGGAAAGAAGTCAACATTGCTTCTAATCCTAATCACTGTCTGATGTTTTAAAATAAGTATCAAAATGTATAAAACTGAAAGGGCTTAAAGCTACTTCTGATAAAATAATTTCTGTAGATCAGGTTGAGCAATATAACCGTGTGAGTCAAGACACAAAGCCAAAGCTTCAGTTCTGTTTCCCAAAACTGCACATCTAAGCAGAAAGCAACTAGAAGTTAAGAGTTTTCAAAAAAAGATGTGTAAGCTCTTTTCAGTCATAACTTTAACTGAGCATTTCATCTTTTGTCTAAGATCATGGTGAAAATAAGGACACATAGAGAAAATTATACGTATTTATGAGTCATTAAGTACTTCATCTAAGGTTGTTTATATTAATGACACTTTTTCCTGCAGTTTGCAAAATGAAAAAGTTCAATCTGAAGATCTAAGCTTAAATATTATATTCACAACTGGTAATTATTTTTAAATTTCATCATTTCCATTTATAAAAGGCAATCTGAAGAAAATGTCTGCCTCTTCAACTTCCTAAATTTTTAAAAGCATTCATGGCTAAAGATCCTTTTATATTTTATCTCCTAAGGCAGGCTGAGGCAAAGAGGGGAAGATTTTGAACATAGGTTCCCTTCAGTGCCCAACTGTCTTAATGGAAATGAAAGGATAATTTGGGCCATAATAGATATTCACAGCTCTGTAAAGTTGATGAATTAATTCTATGGTTATATTCATTTTCTTTTAAAATGCTAATTTATCAGGAACTTAACAGAGGAAATAAATTTTTCTGTTTTTTGCTTTGGTTTTTCTCCAGTATAAAATTAAGGAATTAGCAAGGAAGGCATTTATTTCAAGTGAAGGAAGTTTTCCTTGCATCCTATAACACATCCCTATCATATTTAGATCAATGTCACAGAAAAATGTCCTCAAATGTTTGTATTACACGTCTCTAAATATTTTGGATTTCAGGGATTAAAAGAATTCCAGGTAGTTAAAAAAAAAAAAAAAAAGCAAAAATACAAATGACAGAGTGTACCTGTCCCCTTCTATAAGCAAGAATATTTGAAAATGGGAAAGCCCAAGAATGCCTGAGGGCTCAATCTAATAGAAGGGAATAAATACCAGTGAAATCTTTGAACCAGCTGCTGAACTGGGAATGAGGTAAGCCATATAACCCCACGCACTGCTGGGGTTATCCAATAAAGAACTATGGAATTTGACATGTTTTTATAGCAAATAGTGTTATAATGAACTTCTACAATCTACTTTTCTTCCTTAGTATATCTATGAGGGATAATCTTTGTTTTTGTTGTTTTTTGAAAAAGGGTCTTCTTGCTCTGTTGCCCAGGCTGGAGTATAGTGGCATGAACAGGGCTCACTGCAGCCTCAACCTCCTTGCCTCAAGCAATCCTCCCATCTCTGCCTCTGGAGTATCTGTGACCACAGGTGCATGCCACCATATCTGGCTAATGTATTTTTTTAAGAGAGACAGGGTTTCACTATGTTGCCCAGGCTGGTCTCGAACTCTGGGGCTCAAGTGATCCTCTTGCCTCAACCTCCCAAAGTGCTGGGATTATAGGCATGAGCCACTGTGCCTGGCCAACAATCTCTTGACTTAAAAAAACAAACCCTTGGTAATACATTGTGGTCTCCATTAATAGCTAGTACTTAGATTGCACAGCTTTCTCTACTAATTGGGTGAATGAGCTTTTCATCCAACCATTGAAGGCTGTTGTCAAGTTTGGTCATTTCTCCAGGTTCTATCTCTGGAGGTATCTCTCTGCAAATATTGGCTGTGGCTGAAGATCTAACCTCATGAGGTTTGTGGAAGTAATATGGCAACCTCAACTTTTGGGCAACGTGTCATCTGCCTTTCTCTACATATTCCAACCAGAGAGAGATCATTTTACTGGCTGGCCCCTCCACACCGCTCATGCCCGTGTAATGGGAGTCTTCCATCCAGGCATTTCAGCCACGATGGCACTGCTTTCCCAATCAAATACACCTACAGATGGGACACTTTAAGTGTATCAAAACAATACAAATGTAGCTTCCTTACAGCACAATTGCATTTTATCAACAATAAACTGTTCTATGAATGTCAAGACCCAAGACTAAACAGGCCTGAGAAAGTTTACCTTCCACGTGGCCGCGTTGCGTCGGAAGTAAGCAAACATTCGTGTGAACCAGTTATAGATTTCATTTAGTGTTAGCTGCTTTTCTGGAGATTCGAGAATGGCCTGTGAAGCACAATGTAACAGAGATAATTTATGACCAAATCAGCAGAGTCGTCGTTATACAGTTTCTCCAAAATATACAATCACTGGGATTCAGAGCTAAATCCTGAGAAAGGTTTCACAAAATGATCTAAGATTAATGGTTGTATTTAACAGTTCAATAGCAAAATTCAAAATGGAGTTATCTAATTGTTTTGAGTTTTTATTTCTGTTTCCGTACAGAAATATTAATTTATTAGTCATTCATAAAGCAGAATCAAAGAGAAATGCAAAACATTTCACTAGCTGATTAAAGCTCAGTAATTATTTAGAGCTCAGATTAATTCTAGGGATCAGAGATTACTGTAGCTTGTGATAATTGACTTGCCATCTTTAAACAGGCTCATTTTCACTGTTGTGTGAAATGAATTTCCTAATAATCACATCGTATTGTAATACTTAATCAAAAGCAATTATGTTATATATTGCAGTTTTAAAAAACCTTATAGAAAAGGTTTCAGCATGCTTGCATACTAAACGGTTTGAAATCTACTTCATCAATATATATCCATGTACACATACACCTTTTGATAGAATTTCATATACTGTGTTATTTACTTACCTGCCTAATTAAAGATGCATATGTAAATGGTGGTCTAACTTCTGCGTTCTTATAAAATTCTTGGTTCTGCGCAATATCTGCTGAATAAGAATCATTGTCCTATTAATTATCACTTTTTAAAAACGGGCTGGTCTACAAGAATTGCAGATTACAACTCTACGTGAGGCAAAACATGGAGTATCTACCTGAAGAAATGGGCACATTATATTTGTCTGAGTACCGCCTGCGGATGGGTCCCACCGTGTGCATGCTGGTGGTGGTGATGACAGAGGGGCCTTGGGTGACGGGAGTCAGCGGGGCAGTTGGGGTCGTTGGAGTATGAGGTAAGCTCTGTGGAGAAGCCTCTGATGCGGACTTGGAGAGAGTGACACTTGATACCAGATTCAGCTGTGAGGGAAAAAACACGTCTTAGAAGACCTTCAGGAAAACAGAGCAACCCGGTTACCACGCATCCAGCAGGAATAATACAGAGAATGCATGGACAGCGCTCTTTCTCTAAGCAGATACATCTACCATGAACCGAAAAACAAGTTGAGTCCTGCGTAAACCCAATTCACTTAGGATGTAGCGTAAGATATCTCTGGCAGCAGTCTCTTTTCAAAAGGCTGCTACGTGGGTGTTTACAGGCTCAAAAAGGGGCTACCTACCTGAGTGAGACTGAGAAAGCCTGAGTCAAGACGTTTCTTTGATCGTGATGTCTCAACTAGTTTAATCGCCCATTGGGCCTCGTCAACCTCAAAGAGCTCCAGAGAGGAGTCCTGAGCAATACCAGTAAAGCTGAATATTTTAGGCAATACAAGTTGGAATACGCTAGTGTACATCTGAAGTGTCCAACAGAACTTTCTGCAATAAGCTAGTACAACCCAAGAGCTCTTTTTACTTTTTATTAAAATTAAACTTTAATAAATTTAAAAGGAAAGAGCCCCATGTGGCTAGTAGCTACCATAGTGGACAGCCCAGGAGAGACTACTGAAGGCCATCATGCGGCTTCCTGGATGACAAGAACTACTGCAAATATGTGTGGCCTATCACTCATTAAACACAACGGCCCTGATCCCACAAGCCGTCATGTGTTTCCATCGGTTAGCAGAAAATAATCCTTAAAAGCTTTATGGGTAATCTTTATTAAATCTATCAAAGGCTTGGTATCTGTTAATTTTTTTTAATGTGACATTCTTTTACAGAATACGGAGATCTGGAACTGTGAGGTTTTTGCTGAAATTTTTTCCTTCAAGTTTTGAATCTTCTATAAAATGGGAAATAATCTGCTTCAAGTTAGTAAATAAATATTACTTATTTGAAGTAGGATAGAAGAAAATAGGTCAGGAATGGTGGCTCACACTCGTAATCCCAGCACCTTGGGAGGCTGAGGCAGGATGATCTCTTGAGCCCAGGAGTTTGAAACCAGCCTGGACAACATGGTGAAACCCTGTCTCTATTTTAAAAAACCCAAAACACACACACACAAATTAGCCACATGTCATGGCTCACGCCTGTAGGCCCAGCTACCTGGGAGGCTGAGGTGGGAGAACAGCTTGAGCCGAGGCAGAGGTTGCAGTGAGCTGACTTCACACCACTGTACTCTAGCCTGGGTGATAGAGTGAGACTCCACCTCAAAAAAGAAAGGAAAGAAGGAAAGAAAGAAAATAATAGGTATAAATATTTATATAAAAAATATATATCTAAATATAGATATTTATAAAAATAATAAACAGATAACTGTTTCAATTTATCTCTCTTATCTTCACCCTGAAGCACTGTTCTAACAAATACTAAAAGGGATAACCCTTTTCCAAAACGTGTTAGAACAGAAATATTATTTTATGTCTGGCAATGCTGAAGAATTTGGTTGTTTTCAGCGTATTACTGTTTATATGCTATCTCAGATACAAAGACCCACCCTAAAATCCAAGAAACTTCTTTGGCAAAGCAGGCTTACTTGGTAACATTTTCTAAAACCAGATTTCAAATCACTCACCACAGTAAGTCTATTTCATGAAGTCTAATTCACCAGTGCTACAGTCAGTCTTAAGTACAAGGCAGTATTTGTGGAAGGTTAAATGAGATTCCTCTGAGATCATAATCAAAGAACCTATTAAAAGAGAGTTCCAATATGTTGGGAAGACTCGACCTTTACTCATACTCCAGTTAAAAAAAAAAAAAAAAAAGGCCATGAAAATCCTAATATGTTTGGGTGAGTTTCATAAAAAAAGCAATGAATCTGGAGAAAAGAAAGATCAAATATCATGAAGAAATACTAATGGAAAAATGTAAACATGGCGCTGGGAATGGAATCTGTGAACGCTGAGTTGTGCTTTCCTTTTTACTTTCAGCGTAGGATGTTAACTCGGTGAGCAATCGACAATCCCCACGAAGAGCGAGTTATGGAGATGGCACTGCCCTTACAAATGCCCCAGCAAGCTGAGCAGATGCTGGGAGCTGCTTTTTCTCTATAGTGCTGGAAATCTGACTTTCTGACACGCATTTGCAAACTAAGTGTGAACAGTTCAGAGTAGCAGCCGCAGGATGGGGCAGAGCTGAGAAGCCAAGGGGGGAAGAGTTGGGGCCGACCTCTTCTTCACCTCAGGCCTAAATCATTGACCAAGTCCAGGAACAGTACGTATAAGCATCAGCCCAAGCAAAGGGTCAAGGAAATTAGTGCATGAAAGGTTAATGCTCATAAATATACAGCTTTTATAATTCAGACGTTGCTAAGCCTAAGAATCTCAGAGCACTTTGGAAAGTCACGGGTAACATTTGAAAAAATCATGTTTGAAAGCACCTGCCACTGTGTGGTCTCCTTTAATTCTCCTACCACCACTAATATCTGAGATGTTATTACTTATATTTTACAGATAAGCAAACTGAGGCTTGGCGAGATTAAATAATTGGCCCATATTCCCAACCCAGACCCAAAGTCAAACCACACACTTGTTTGATTCTAGATCCTTTGTATAATCATTTTATGCACAGTTAATGGGAAAAATGAACACTAACCAGCTTCATTTTTCTGTATACTCATTTTTGGAAAAGATTCTGTGCAGAGCATTTTAATGCTGCTTATGTATGACATTCAACACATGTAACTGAGCAAATATAAGGCCGTTAGTCCTATAATGACAAAAAGAGGAATAAAACACCTAACTGCTGCCCTTAAAGTGCTTACCATCAAACACATATGTCAAAGGCAAAGATACACAGTAACCACAATGCAATTCTGAGGACTAACTCTGCTTCTTGGCTTCTCTTTTCAGTTTAAGAACATTTCCCTAAACACTGTGGCTTTCTTTTAAGATGCAATACAAATTATAATGTCCTTCATGCACGTTCCCTTACAGTTTTGGGAGGAAGATCACCAAGTTTACTGAGTTCTAGTTTCAATGTCAGAAATCAAAACTCATTCAGCAAGTGCAAGCTCATCTTTTTGGGTGCTCACAGCAAAGAAGAATAGACAAATCCCACAATAAAATGTCATCAAAGCAGACAGGATGTGACTCTTGTAGCTTTTACCAAGATCTCACCACTAGGACTCTACCAAAAAAAGGCAACAGCGAAAAATAAAATCCCTCCAAGTTAGCATAATCCACAAAGGAAGAGAGACAGGTAGACTTTTCTGGAGGCTTTTGAACATAGCAAGTGGAAATAAACACTGAGCCCGAAGAGAGCAGAGAGGGGGCTTACCAGGCTTGACAAATGACACCGTGATTCACACCCACTGCTGGGCTGTCTCTAATAAGCCACAGAGGAAGCAGCCAATCTCAGCTAATTACCAGATAAAAATGTATTGTAAGGACTCTAATTAGGAGACTCGGATGGAGGTGATCTAATGATTAAATGCTGCATTTGAGTGACCCCACCATCAATGTGCAGTGGTGCAAGATGTCACTGGAATATTTTGTAGAAACAGTAATTTTATTTCGAGGAGGGGAGGCAGTAATATTTGTAATGATGGCTATGAGGTAAACTAATTAAAAGACAGTTCCTAGAGGAAGAGGGTGGCTGAGAGCAGCTGTGGCCATTCCAAAACCAAGTGCCAAGTCTCAATAGAGGAGCTGCAGTCAAGTGGAAAATTTCTGCCTGACCTCTGCCCTTGCTATTAATTTGCAGGAAAACTAATGACACATATACATATTCCCACAAAATTGTTCTAATTGCTAATTTGCCAAAGGAGCCCAGATTCCAAATTAAACATGACTGTAGCCTACGAGGGAAGGAAGAAGAAAAAGCTGTACACTCCAAACACAGGATGCTTTGCCACACAAAATCGTTTGAAGGCCGAACCAACAAGTTAATGAAATGTCAACCTTGTCAACTGACAGAGAAGTGTCTTAACTTTTAAACTTGTTTGATGATCACGTGCTTGTCCTGGAGAGAAACCACTTTCGAAAGGGAAGGTTGAGAAAGAGAAAGAATGGAGAAGAAAGATTCAAAACAGGCTCTGTGTTCAAACCAAACCTGCTCTTTTAATTAAGGCCTCTTTGAAAAAGAGTGCCCCCCCCCAAAAAAAAATTAATTACAGACTTAGATGAGCAAATGGGGAACGGTGTGGGTTTTTGCTGTAATCTTGAAATATTCATCTTAATTGTAAACCATTAAATCTTAATATAATCATCAATTAGAAATGAAAGCATCTATGCTTTGTGTTTCTGATTGTAGTTAAGGTTTTAAAAGATAATTTTTTCTAGGGCATGGAGCAGGAAGGGAATGCTGGGAGGGTTTCTCTTCCTGATGGAAAGCCTATTTTTCTTATTGTGTTCATTTTCTATTTAAAAAGAAGTTGCTATGTTTAGAAAAGTCAGAACTCTGATATTTTCTACATGGCAAGTTTCCATCATGTGATGATTTCAGCAAAGATAATCTCTTTGAAACTCTGGCCAAAAGTTAAATTCTTATGTCACTTAAAATTGCTGTAGGGTTTTATATTTTAAATTTATTTGTACTCTCAGGCATCAGTTTTTCTTTTAGCCATTGAAACTATTCAAACTTTGTCAGCTACCCACTATTCTGCTTAGTCCTTTAAAAAAAAAAAAGTTTTTAACCGTCAGATCTCCCCTCCTGTTTAAAGATGATGAGTCACTCGCATTAAAAAAATAAATAAACTGCTGATGTAAACCCCTGACAGAAACAGACTTGTAAGTATTCCCATAAGAACTCATTTTTATTTTTGTTTGTGCTCTTGCCTCACATGAAAACAGATTCTGAGAACAAAAGACAGACCTGAAACCCAAACACCAAGGGACACAACTGCATAGTAGGGACTTTCAGGCTCACAGAACTTGTTTTTCTGTTCTTGGTTTTACTGGCCTGAGCCAGCTGAAGTCCTGCTTTAACTGCATGGCGGTGGCGTTTCTAGGCATGAATCACTGAGTTCAGACACAGCCTTGCTGAGACTGGAGGGATGGTACAAGGCCGCACAGAGGGCAGGACAGTGGGTGGCAGCTGGAGGCCTTTGTTACAAGCCTTTGCTCTCCTCTACCATCTGAGCCTGGCCATGTTTTAGAGACGGTGCTCGTGGAGGGCCGTGACTTAGAAGGTAGTGGCACTGGCAGGGATACTAAATGGAAGAAAAAAAAAAAAAAAAAAACTCTAGTTCGGGTGGTGAGGGGGCACTTAATGAGAAAACAGTATATAAATCAGCTTTTGTGTGTTGTGCCTGAGAATCCCTTTTTATGACTGTTTAATATTATTTCTCCAACTCTAAAGCAAGGACCCAGGCAGCGCAAATGATCCTTGAAGAGTTAAAAGACCCTTTTCTTCGGTGGGCACTTTGTTTTTATAGGAGCTAAAAACGCTTTCAAAATAGTCCTAATTGCTATGGTTGGAGGAAAAGAAAATGTGTAAAAATGAAAATCTAATACTGTCTTTCATTCCAAATATCCAAGTTCCTGTAAGTGTTTTATAAGATTTTCGGCAAGAAGGATATACCACCTACACTATAATTACGTGCCCACCAAATCTAAAAGAATGTGGTTTCTCCAGGAGCAGGAGTTGTTCTCTGATGTGTAGGAATACCCTGAAGCAAAGCGTACCTCTCATGTACTCGGTATTATAAAATACGATTTACAGTGTTTTCCTGACATAATGACAGATAGTGAAGTCTTTTTAAGAAATCCGTGGCAATTTAATAGAGTCATCATACCACAGCCATGTTTTTGTTTTGTCCTCTCAGTTTTCCACTCCCTCCCCCAAATGAAATATCTTGGCAAATTCTCCATAGAGTAAGCATGGAGAAATTAACCTCCAAGAAATACACTTGGGTATTTACTTTGAGAATGTTTACTGAGTTTGGAACAAAAGAATATCAATTATTTTCATTAGGGCAGTTTACTATTGTCTTGTTTTTTGCTTCTCTTTCCATGGGAAAGAATAGAATCTTTTAAAACTTAAAATAACAAGAAATGTGGCTATTCTAAATACAAGAACTGCTTTTCTGCTCTATGTACCTGATAGCTAGAACTTAGCGATGCTCTTGAAACTTACACATACTATATACTTCCATGCAGGTTCCAGACTTAATGAAACTAAAAGTTTGAAAAGCTTGTCTTAACTGATGTTGGCGATTCCTTTCCTTCCTCTACACTGATCCTCGCCACTCAGAGACCGATTCGTGCAACCCACTCTTAACCTAAGGTCCACGAAGCTGACCTCTTAGCATTTCTTCCTATTCATCTTTTAGGTTTCAGCCTAGATGTCATTTCTCCCAGAAGTCTCCCCTAACTTTACCATTCTGGGTCACCTGTTTTACTTACAGGTAGTGCAATTCATGAAAAGTGACAACGTGTGAATGTGTACGTAGTTAATTCCCAGTTTGTTTTCCCAGACTCCGAACACCTCCATGGTAGGGATGGGCCTCACTCATGTGACGGACTACTTTTTGCTCTGTATGTCACATGCTTAAGAATTACTGGTTGTTGGAATAGTCTGATTGTAAATGCAGGAATTCCCTTTCCATAACCAACCTGCACTTTGAGTCTTTGGTTCTGTTCTGAAAGGAAGATTTTACTTAGGTTTACAAAAATGTGACAGCAAGCAGGAAGAAAGGCTGTCGAAGGAGTCTGAGAGATGGGAAGCCTGTGAGCTCCTGTCCCAGTTCACCCATAAGCTTTCTGCCTCAGATCCATGTCTAAAAACTTGGGCACCTTCCCGAGATGAGTGTATCCTGTAACTATCCAGATCTGATGAATCCCACAATAGGATCCAGAAAATGTGTCTATGAGCGGATGTAGAAACAATCTAAGAACGTTTTAGCAGTTTCTTTGATGCAATGAGCTGAGGACTGGTTGAATGACTGGATACAGCAAATGACACTTAACACCCAAATGGCATTTAGTGAAAAGCAACATTTACAGCAAAGCATTCTATCACTTAGTGACTAAGAATTTTAAAATAAACATGAGGTTTCTTTTACACAGAAATGGAAAAAAGAAAAAGCTTCATGAACTTACTGGCAAGGTTGTAACATGAAAGTCCCTATCTAGGGTTAGATTTGATCCTGGTGACTGCTTGTTTCAAATCAAAGATTCTAGAAGGATACTCATTCAAACAAACGTCATGCATTCTATTATTTAGGGCAGAATAAATTAATTACAGACTGCAGGGACTTTGCATGTGAGAATCAGTCACCAGATAGCTCTGGGCCCTTAAAGTTGAAAGCATCAAGAGTTTGCTGTATGTGTATGCCCTTCTTTTTTTTTCTTTTCTCTTTTTGGCAAAGAAGTGAAAATTTATGCAAAACATTACACATCTACTTTTTATAATTAATTTCCCAATGCCTCACCTATACATATTTTAATAATTCCTGATTTATAAGATGGTATCTGTAATAAAATTTTCTATTTTCCAATAAATGAAAAGAAGGCAGGTTCACTCTGACAACAGAGTGTCACACAATATCTGCTTGTCAGGCACCAATTTTTACTTCTTACATGTAAGTTAAAGGATAAGGAATTTATAATGCTGCCTGTGAAGGGAACCACTTTTCATACACAAATGTGATCTTTTTTTCCTCAAAGGGTAATACAACAGTACATTTACATAAACTAATCCAAACAATCTATGTATTTGACAATGGCAAACCTCACACAGACGGCCTATTGTTGGTTTACATCTTGGAGTTCTTTATGTTGGCTTGTAGCGCTGCTCTAGCTGTCAAAGGTTTGACTTGGACTCTAAATAAATGGTTATAGAAGTGCTGTGCAGCGATATTGGACTTCTTTGCAAAAGAAAACCTGCTGTGTATGAATTCAAAAGCTATTAATTTTTCAGTCAAAAATATTCGTGCCTATTTCTTTTAATAAAGAAATACTGTGCTGAGCTACTAAGAGATAATGTTGACTAGTGGCAGAGAATTTTCAATAGAGCAGTTAAAAATAAATTTAGTAGGAGGTCCCCTTCAAAGTTATAATTTTCTAGAATGCAAAACATTCTTTTTTTTAATACTCATCAAGACAAACCTTCCATCCCTGCTCATTTCCCCCATGGCTGGCTTCTCCCTGTTTACCGCCTGCTTACTCTGGTCCATGTGGAGAATCCCAATGGTCCTTTTGTGGCCCACGGGGCTTACATACATGGTGCTCTCTACCAACAGTCAGCCCAGTCACTCGCCGAGTGCCCTACGGGGTTTTGCAGTTCCTTCTCTTTAATTGTATCCTTCCTCCTCCCAAGGAGGCCAAGATCTACGCCTATAGAGCTGGGTCCAACCATTATCCTATCACTGTTTTTGATCCATGGAAGAAGACGGAGATAATCTCATTCTCTTCCTTGTTGCTGGGTGAAAACTCTCAAACCATGCAATCTGGGAAGACTGTTTCACTAAAGCTATCTAAACACTTTCAGAAAGTTCCAGGGCAGTCAGTGTTTCGTGCAATCAGCTATGCCTCTTCGAGATGACTTCAGCCAAGTCATCTCAGAGGCTCACCAATTTGCTTAGCTGGGTTCATGATCTTCCCAATATCCTCCTTTAGCAGGAAGGGTTGTTAGAAACAGCACAGTTGACTAATGATGCCACAACGCTGAATGACCTGGTTCCTTTTTTCCTTTCTTTTTGGTAGCCTACACAACCAGTCCTACAGCCATTTACTGTAAAATACATGGCAACTAAGGACTCCTTCCTAGTAAAAATGGATGCGCGAAGTGTTTAATGATTTTATGTCCTATATCTCAGTAATGTGTTCTGTTTCAGACATTAATTTTGCCTGCCAACTGCATCTTGGCAGGCTACCATATTTGCTGGGTTAATAGTCTGACTCCGTTTTATTTCTATCACCATAAATCATACATATATGGGTGTATGTTTGCTTTATTTATAGAAAAAAATCAGTCAAAACAGATAAACCAATACTTTGCCATTATGCTGCATCATTGCATATTGATTAAAATTGCTGGTACTAACTATAGATTGTCAACGCTCAATTAATTTTCACACAGTGACTCCAAGCAAAATCAAATAAAGGCAGTGTACCTTTAAATTTTACAAATCTTAAAATCAAGGAGCAAAGCACTGTCTCCATTTTGAATAATCAGTTAAAGCTACTAGAAGAATTTTAGAAATGTAAGAGAAATACAACCGTTAAAGAGATACACTTATTAAAAAGGAAGGAGGTCCAAGACAAAATTTTAGGTTCAGACACCATCCTTCTGCTTCGACATTAACAGCCTGTGCTGGGATGACGCCCTTCAGGGTCCAGTAAAAGGAACAAGGCAAGAAAGAGGAGATTCTTATAAATTAAATGTAATTTCAGTATGTTATGTTTGGGCTCCTAACTGTGAAGGAATAATTTTCATTTCAAACTCCTTAGTAACCATCACAGCCTCTCCATAATTTAGCCTCTGACTATTCCAACAGTAAGTTTCTTATGTCTTTCCTCTGTTACAGTTAGACTGGACTAGTCCCTGCTCTTTTTCTCACACATCACTGTCTCTCAGCTTACCCGAGCCTCTTTCCTTTGCTGTCATGGTTTGGCTGTCTTCTCTGCGTTCCTACCATTCAGAAAGACTTCCTTTTTCCAGGGAGCTCTCATAATGTATTTCAGTACCTTGCTTTAGCAGCAGTCATTCTGCCCTTAAAGAAGAGCTGAATGCTTAAGTCTTATGGGCAAGGACCATGTCTGAATCATCCTGTATTCCCAAGTGCCTAGCATACTACCTTCGTCATAAAGGGTAACCAGAAACAGTCACATGAATCTAAGGCCTTCAAAACTCAAAGTTCTACCAAAGCAGGCTGGTCCTCCTTCCTCTGTTTGGGGTGGGGAAGCAGAAAAGGAATACTGAAAGTTTTGTTTTTTCACCTTAGTGGGGGTCATTACTTACGGGCTGAGGGGCGGCTTTGGGTTCTGTAGACTTCACATGCAGGTGGGTCATCATGGCTTGCAGGCGCTCTTTGTCTTTTGCAAGCTAGCAGGAAGAAAATGCTTTGTTATTTCTCTGAATAAAGATGCATGACTCTTTTAATACCATAAATGATACATATTACAAATTACACTATGGCACCGCAGCACATGATAAAATCATTTTCATTGCTTAATTGTTTTCGAAACCTACATGACCACTGCCAAACTCTAAGTAACTGGAGGTGTTGGTGTGAGATTTCTCAACACAAGATACACTAGACATTCACTGGGGAGTTCTAGACCTGCTGGCACCACGCAGTCCCATGGAACACAGACAGCTAAAAGACAAATGTGAATCATACCTATTAACCAACCTGATTCATGAGAAAATCCAAAAGAAAATGAGCTCAAGGTAGCTAAAACCCATAAATTCATCTGTTGTGGTTGTGGAAAAACTCCTAGACAGATGGATACATTTATGCAAAATTAGCTTCATCTTTCTGAACAGGTAGGCATAGATTAAGACAGTGCTGGCCAAGTGATATTAGTAGGCCAGGAGCAGGCTACAAGGGATGACAGGTTCCCATTTCCAAACGAGCGGAGAATAAGGTGGTTCATTCATTTACTCAAGATTTGAGTACCTGCTATGTGCTAGTCTCAATAATTTAAGTCTCCTGATTCTATAAAAAACGATCTTCTGAAGTCACACAAGGTCCTAATTGGATATACATAGTAGGCACTCGAATACTACTTATTGGAAGCTGCATCCTTTATGCTTCGCTTGGACTGCTTTAACTCGATATTTTCGATAGTTCAAGACAGTTGGGCATAGGGGACACATAATGATTACTTGTGTAAAAGAAGTGGGAAATATATCCCCTAAAGATAAAGGGATAGTTAAGAGAACAGCTGTGGCATTTAGGCATGGAGAAGAGATTAATATGAGAGAGAGAGAAGGGGAGAGGGAGAGAATACAGCTGAATTTCAATACTTTTGTAGATCATTTGTCCAAAGTAATGCCTTAGAGTTAAGGAGGGACTCATTAGTTCTGCCACATAATTAACCTTAAATCCTTTAAAACGCAACGATTTTTTTCAAGTCTAACACTATTCCCAAATTAAAAAAATATACACCTTATGTATTTAAATACAGTTATTTTCTAAGGAAGAAGGGGGAAGGCGGCTGGGGGTTGTAGAAAGGCAGAGGAAAGGGAAAGAGTACAAAAGGGAGAAGGGAAAGAGCTTCCAGCTGATCCCTACTGGATGACTCAGTCTCAAGCCATATCACATTTGATTTTTTTTTCTTTTTATTCCCTTGTGGTTCAGGGAGGAATAAATTAAGAAAGAAAGAAAAAAAGCCTTACAGTGTTAGCATTTATCTTTCAACAAACAGGAAATGAAAATGATACCATATTAGGAGCCACTTGATGTTATTCCTCCTCTGTTCTTTAGTAAGTTATTGAACAGCCAAACTAAAAGATTCTCTGAACACATAATGCTAAAGGAATTTAGTTTTCCAAAGTGGCTTAGAACAATTGAAATGTTAGGAATGGTATTTTTCTGCTATTCCTTTTTTTTTTTTTAATGTAAGTATCCTAAGTTTTTTGATGTTAAATACTCAGACTCTTTAAGAGATGTTTTGTTTTAAAGTTATCATGGGGCAGAAGGAATTAAGAAATCAATTGTATTTTTCTTAAAAACAAGAAGTAATCTGCCGTGCTGAACAATACAAATTAAAGGGTGAGAGGCGGTATTTACTGAAGTCTGCTGAATATTGATTGTGACTTACTTTGGGGGTAAACATTGTTGATGTAGCAGTTATAAAGACTAAGTGTGGTGCAAGGAAAATCTGAATCCCTGGCATTCAAAGGGATCATCTTCTCTATATTTCTAGCCAGAGGTCTACCAAGCTGATCTTTTAACTGGTCAGCAAAGATAGTAACACTACATTGCAAACACATACCTAAAATTTGTAAACACAGCCACTTCCATAAACCCTGGAGGTAACTGCCATTGGAAATGTTTTCATATTTTTCCATGAGCACATTGTTTAGAACTCATCATCCATTCTGAGAGTGACCCAGGAACCTCAATTCCACCACCCTAGTTCTAACTTTCTGGTTTTGTTTGGTTAGTGCAAACTAACATATAGTATCATATTCTTGAAAGAGTTTTAGACTTTAAATCTATTATAGCTCTAACAAACTGTTTTAACAATTACAGAAAGAAACCTGCCAAATTCAGTTTTTCTTTTTTTTTTAGGCAAAAAGGCTAAACATTCACACCTATTGAAACCATACCCTGTGTACAGTGGCCGTCTTGCATTTATAATACTAACTGAGCCTTCCAAAAGCTTTCACATTCTTTATTACTTCTTATGCCATCATCCCATGCGCTCACCATCCCCATCAATTTTCACGGCATCCTTTCATTATTAAAAGATGAGGATACAAACATTTAGTGTTAGCAAGTATATTCCAGCATTTCCTCTTAAACTATAAATTCTATGAAAAGCAAAGAAAAGGAGATTGAGGCATTCAAGCTAAAGGCCCACTAAAATTTGGTTGACAAAATTTGTCTTGAAATATCAAAAAAGATTTACTCTCTAAAAAACTTTCCCAGTGGGTATGGAATGAGTATCTACCATAAAAGGAATGACAACAGCCTAAAACGTAAGAGAAGTTGCTTGTGCAGGGGTCATTTTAATCTATGAGTTTGTTCTGTACAACGTTTTGTACAACGGTGGTAGAGAGTAAATGGTTAGGGTGTGGACACAACAATCACACTGTGCTGTGTTCAAATCCTTGCTCAGTGACCCTCAGCACATTATGTAACCTTTTTAAGTACTTAGTTTCTCCTTCTAAATATGGAATGATCATCTCTGAACTCTGAAGGGGTGTTCTGAAGATCAGAAGCGTTTCTTGCACAAAACAAGCTTAGCAAAATGACTAGTGCTTCGTGAATGCTGAACAATTTTCTTTTTTCTTTTTTTTTTTTTTTAAAAAAAGTAAATTGGTCCAATGTATCGAGACTTCTGCTGGTTGACTATATGTTTGAAATCTGGATCTGCCTAACAGGGGTTCAATGGAGTTTGCAGTTGGGCTAACTGGGAAGAGAAATAATTTTGATCATTTAAAGAATGGAACTGAAAGCGAAGGAAAGATGAAGCCTACTTCTTATCGATTTGTTTCAGGTTCTCACTGTATCTTCCCCTCATCTTGGGCAAATATTTTCTACCCTTTGGCTGAAATAGGTCATCTCCTCTTCGATTAGCCATGGCCTCAAATTAGGTTTGAGATAGTCTGGGCTGCGGAAGATCAGAATATGTGTATTGCACCCGAGCCACTGATAACTGCCAAAGGCTAGGAGCTCCATTCAGCATCCTCAAAGATACAAACTGAGATTAAACTCATTCTTTTAACAGAGAAAAGGGAACATGGTTTGGGGTTCATTTAACATCACCATTTTCTATGTTGTCAGAAGGACTAATCATTTTAAGGCCAATTTGGTGGTTCTCACTCATGAGAAACAAAACTCTGCTGAAATAAATGAAAGGCTTTGTATGTGTAAAAATGCCAGAATTCTTGAGGACAGATGAGAAGAAAGGGTGAAGACACTCCTTTGATTTAAAGAGGGTACTGCGGCTATTTCAAGTCCCTTAGTCCTATTCTGTTTTATAATTGGGGAAACTGAGGTTTGCAAGGTAAACATATCTGAGGTCAGTGAACTGGGAAGAGGGAGAAGTAAGACTAGGTTCCCAGTTATATGATGCTTTGTCTGAGTTTCCCACACTAGTGTGATTCTAAAAATCACCTGGAACAATAACTGAAATTACAAGTGTTAGCCTCTCTCTCAGCTGTCATGCTGAACAACTGCTCCCAGAGTTGGGTGGGATTTTAAATTATGAAAAGTAATGTCTTTTCATAGAACCTCCATGGAAGGGGGGACATGGAGTTTTAACAGGCCCCTAAATGAATGGATGAGTTCAGATTATCCCACATAATGATGATCTCCAATTTAACCGACTAGGGTCTCACCTAAATGTGCTGGAGCCAACACTCCAATGGTGAGACCTGGAAGTAGGTATTTTTAAATAAGGACCCGAAGTGTCCAAGTTAAATCAAGTTAAGTGGGAGACACTACTCTCTGCCATGGATAGAGAAGGCCTTAAAACTTAACAGGTTTCCTCAGTAGTTTATTATGCAATGATGATCCAGATTAACCCGATTTAGGCAGAGCATATTCAGTTACTTAGGTAGGGTATATCCAATAACACAGGTCTCTAAAGTACATATGATCAAAAGAAGAAAACAAGGGGGAGAAAAACCAGTGACTAGAAGGAGCAGAACTCAAATTACTCTACCAAACTGAGCATTTACCAGTTATTTCTGATCTGCCTTGTCAAACTATGGCTTCAGAACTTAGTACCAGTGAAAAACTTTTAAATGATTTCTTTCACACCAACTACAGCATTCAGGTGGTGGGCAATATATGGCTCATTTCACCCCAATCGAAGAATTTCCCTACTTTTATTGTGCTCTGTCACCATCTTAACATTCCTTACATGTTATTATTAAAGACTCTCTTGACATTTAAAGCAGACGCACACTAATACTCAGTCATAGTCTAGGAATTCTAATGCTCCCAGAGTAAGGCAGGATTTTAAATTATGAAAAGTAAGTGTCATGGTTTTCACAGAAGGACATGGAATTGAGAAACCCAGAGACGCTCTCTTCTTTTTCTTGGCTCCAGTCACAAAGCAGTGGCAATATGGAACTACCATGCTGTTAGGCCCTCTCTTTCCCCGACATGCTCTGGGCTTGTGGAGGGAGCATCAGGAGACTCTGGGAAGCCGCTGCTATAGGAATTGTCCTGAGTATTGCCTCGAATAGGGTTAGACAGGGCCAAAGGGGGATACATTACAGATAATAAATTTGCTAAAGTCTAGGAAGCTGGTGTGAGATTACAAATAGCACCACTAATGGTACAGTAATCACATGTAAAGTTTGTACAGTAATTGATTTGTGTTAGGATTAATGTCTCCCTCTGCTACTGAAACTTGTGCACTTTTCTCCCTGCTGACATTTTCTTAGAGCTTACAATTCCTGGTGTAGATGATTTGGGAGATGTGGAAGTGATCCCGGAGTCACCGGACTCCAGCCTTGCTGTGTGGCCATGGATTGCCCAGGACAGAGCTTCACAAGGCAGACGGGCACGGCCCCCAAAGCCAGGTTTTAAAACTAGCTCCTGCATAGAGCCACAGTGATCCTCTGGGTGGAAGCGTAAGGCAGGATCCCACAATCAAAGGACTACAGGCTACAAAGGCTGGGCTAGCCTCCTGGGCTCTGCCCTTTTTCGCCACTGGCTTTCAACATGTTAATTGGACCTCCTAAACCTCAGTTTCTTCATTTGGAAGGGGGCCCAGAAAATTATTTCTTTGACTCTAAGAGACCAGTAATTTTTAAACCACCATGGATATCTTCTCAAAGAACGAGAAGAGACACAACATTAAATGCATGCGTCAAATGTAAGACATACAATGATTTCCTGTATTACATTTTTCTTTTAAAAACAGTCTATGGGCTGGGCACAGTGGCTCACCCCTATAATCCCAGCACTTTAGGAGGCCGAGGCAGGCAGATCACTTGAGCTCAGGAATTTGAGATCATCCTGGCCAACACGGTGAAGCTTGTCTCTACTAAAAATACAAAGATTAGCAGGGCATGGGGGTGCATGCCTGTAGTCCCAGCTACTTGGGAGGCCGAGGCAGGAGAATTGCTTGAACCCGGGAGGCGGAGGGTGCACTGAGCCGAGATCACGTCATTGCACTCCAGCCTGGGTGACAGAGCGAGACTTTGTCTCAAAAACAACAAAAAACCAACAACAAAAAACCAACATGACTCTTAGAATCAAGGAAATAGGGTGGTGTCTACTCACAGAAGGACTGTGAGGATTCCAAGAAATTGAGGACATAAGGCACCTAGGACAGTTCCCTGGCACACAGCAGGGGCTCAACAGCTGGCCAGTCAAATGGTTTTCAAGCCTGACGAAATAATTACAAGCAGAAAGATGGGGCATTCAATATGCCCTAGCTAGTGGAATAGGGTGACCAACTCCTCCCAGCTTGCCCAGGGCTTTTCCAGTTTTGAAACTGAAAATCCCAACTCCCAGGAATCCCTTCAGTCCAAGGAAGTAAACTGGGACAGCTGGCCACCCTATTTCGTGTTAAACAGACAGATGAATTTTAAGAGCAATATATTCTTCCCACTATCCTTTCTTCCTCATCCTACAATCTAGGCAATGTCTTCCTTGGCTCCCTTGGCCTGGAATGTCCTTGCCAACGACCCTTTCCACTGTCACCTCCCCCAATGCCTCCCCTTGCTTTTAGAAACTCTACCTGGAAGGGAAGTTAACAGCATCCTGGTCTTAGCCTACTAGGTTGTGTATTACAGGAAGAGGCCACACCACCTTACTTATCTGTATCCGGTGCTCTATGTAATAGATGTTTAAGAAGTAGTGACTGAATGGAATAAAATCATTAAAGAATAAAAGGCTCACACACCTCCACCCCATCTCCTGCCGGGCAGATCAACCTTGGTTTGCTTGATTCCTTTTTCCCTTGTCTACTTTCAATAGTCCTTTTAAAGGACCTATAGGATGAGGGGTTGTAGGAAGCGTGTCCTGAACCTGCCCCCATGACACATGCTGAAAACATCAGTATATCTTCATCAGAGAAAAAATATAGCAATTTAGCAATGTCACATGGTCATAGAACAATTCAAAACGAATATATGTAGTCAGAAATATGTATCTGTACCACTGTCTCGGCTTCCTAAGTGAAGTCAATTCTGTCAGATGTTTTCCTTGCTGTCTATGAAATCAGATGGTTTCTCCTTTTCCCCAAATGGTATTACAGTCCAGCCACTGCAACTCTTTGTGACATCTCATCTTTAGCTTAGAGACTGGAATAGTTCATATGAAAGTCCCACCTATGAGGACCCAAGTAATCTGGATTCATATGAATTTAAATCCCTAGGCCCACATCCGGTAGACAGTGGGTGCCCAATATCGTGGAAGCTTCAAGTGCTTCCTTACAATCTTGGCCATGGCGTTTCTCAGAGAGGGCAGTTCTTATCCTCAGCATCTTTCTAGTTCCTGTGTCTCTGTCTCTCTGTTGTAGTGGGGGTGGAGGGAAGGCTGCACATTTCATAACCTATATAAGATTATGTATACTGATTATGGGAACTTTTCTCCCCTCCAATTCTAACTCATATCCTCATCTCTATATCCTTCCAGAAGAATCTGTCAAAAAAGAACAGGTGAAATCTTATTACATTCCCTGACTTCAAAAAGCCATGTATGCCATTGGTCCAAATGATTTTTGTGGTGTCTGTCTCACTCTTAGGTGTCTACGTGTATAGTATGAGGATCTCACACACTTTTCAGGGTTTACACTTTTAGGCCCCAGGTAACAGCTGGGGTCCACTGGTAAAATGTTTAAAAATGTTAACTGTCTTTGCAATAATGAAATGCAGTAAGAAATGTCTGAAAAGGCTCAGAAGGTTCACTGAGATGTCTTCTTGAGTCTTCTCTCAATGAGACCAGTAGAAGGTTGCAACAAGAGAATGAAATTACCCAAGCCTTCTCTGTTAAACATGCTGTACATAAGCATTCTACCGCTGAGAAAACATTCACCATATATTTTACATCTTTCAACAAAAATCTAACAAATATAGGTGTACCTTACCATTTGTAATTGAAATTTCTATTAAAACTTTGGTTTTGTAAATCAAGCCCTATTTCAAATACACAGGAACAGGACAGCTCTCATGCACAGTGCTGATTAGATAGTCTAAGTCAATCTTCATAACCCATTGTCTTTATTTCTGCCCGGCTGCCTGAAATCACTAGTTCAGCCTTAAAGGCTTTTGAATTTAATTCAAATGTAGTATTGGACAGATAGCTCTATGAAGGGGAACATCTCTAGACACTATCCCCTATGGCTAACAGTAGTTATTTTTGAAAAATTGCATCATTTTTCTTTAGGGAAGTTTGACTGGTAGATCAGAGACAGAAGGACCTTCCATTTTGGGTAAGAGAAAAGGTTTCCGGGGCTTTGATTCAAGGGTGCTGTCTAGGTACAGAGGACAGCTCTTACGTGACCTTCACCAGCTTTGGTTGCTTCTACTGCTACTGTGCCCTCTGTATTCTCCTTTGGAATCCTTTTTTGATGATCCGCTAGGTTAGATACCATGAGCCTCCACTGATGTATATGGTAAGATCCAATCTGAGCTTACTGGGTTTGTTTGTACTATGGGGGCATATGTGTGGTCTACCCTCTACCAGTTGTGAACACTTAAGTACCATGCTGCAAAGGGACGTCTTGAGAGTCTGGGTAGCAGGGGAGATTCTGCCTCCTCCACTGTAACACAGCAAGCATCGCCCCCTGGGAATTGATAAAAATGAAACCACTCTTTCTTGTAGTGCTAAGTGGTACAAATGTTTTTCAAATTCATGTTAATCAATGATAATTTTATAACATACTTTGAGAGATACTTGGAGGTTCAAGTTTTTCCTGGACTGATAAATGCTTTAAGAAAAGCAAAGCAGCCCTTGGGTCAGTCATGTGCAGCGCATCTCCTCTAAAGGAGGTAACATATCAGTCTGCGGCTGAGAGAACAAGGGAGGGACGATGCCAACAGGAAACAGAAATAGGCTATTTGAGGACAAGCACATCTCTTTAAAGTATTCCTGCTGCTGGAGGGACCCGATTGCCCTAATAACTCAGATTCTATAGGCACAATGGCTGGTAGTCAAGTTAAGTTAGAAAGTATGTTTCTAGACACTGGTGCAAGAAGTGGCAAATGGAATAGCACAAACCTAGCAATGCTGAACTGCAGAGGAAGGGGGGAGCCTATAAAGAGTAGACTCCTTCGAGTATAACTGTACTGTGTCCGAAATGCCCCCTTATGTGCTAGGGTCTGCAGCTCAAAAGACTCTCAATCAAATCCTTGAGTTAAGGCTTCTCTTAACTCTGTCTCAGGGCAAGGGTTCTTTAAATACTAAAAACTGCTAACATTTTCTTATCTACTGCATCTGATTGAATGATAACTAATGGATACAATCTGCTTTGGCCTGGCCCCTTTCTAGCATTGAAACTCTCTTTTGAGTAAATTTCTAGTGTTCTCAAGAACTTGTTAGTATCAGCTAGCACTGCCCCATGAATGGACAGTCTCACTAGAAAATTATTTTGTAGTCTATTCTTCCTTCTAGAGTATAAGAGCTTGGAGGGCAGCTTTATCCGTTTTAATCGCTGTACTTTGCAGTAGCTCCAGCAAGATTCCTACTGTCTGACAGGTTCTAAGTAATGCTTGCTAAATGAGTAAGTGGATAGATGAATGGATGGGTGGGTGGATGAATGAATGGAAGAGTGAAAAATGAATATTCCTTGTTCATGGAAACATGACCTCCAAAAGTGGCAGGTCCTTGTTATATGAAAATGCTGGTAGGGAAACTTGATCCACGTGGAGACTAGACTGGTTTTATACACCCTGGCTAAGAAGGAAGAGAGAAAAAGGGGTGAGCAGAACCTTTAGGCAGCCAGAACCTAAAGGGACAAGTTGCTAATATTGTAATACAAATAGTTTTTCTGATCCTCTTGACCAGGGGTGTTTGGCAAACTTCTGGAAGAGCCAGATCATAAACATTTTCAGCTTTGCAGGCCATGTAGATTCACTTTCAATTACTTGGCTCTCCTATCGTAGTGCAAAAGCAGCCACAGGTAATAAGTAAATGAGTGGGCATGGGTATGGCTGTGTTCTGATATAATTTTATGTATAGACACTGAAATTGGAACTTCCTAGCATTTTCACCAGTCATGAAATAATGTTCTTTAGATTTTTCCCTTAACCATTTAAAGTATGAAAACATTCCTTAGCTTGTGAGATTTGGCCTGAGATCTGTAGGTTGCTAACCCCTGCTCTCAACAAGGTCTACCTCATCACTCTGACAATTCCCTCAAGCTTTGCAGAAACAGAACACATCAGAATTAGCCTGTCCCTTCCTCCATTACGGCAAATTCCCCAACAAAAACATTACAAGGAACATCACAGGTAATGACCATATTGTACTAACTTCTGGCCAGGTCATCTTTGGTGTCCACCACAAGTTGAAAAACCTGCCTTCTGTTTGATTTAGGGCCGAAGGATAAAAGGAAATCTAGAAACAAATGAAATCTATAAATAATCAAAGAATCCTTATGTTTGTACTACTTCTCAGCCACACCCACCAAGAAAACAACATGAAAGCGGCCAGGAGATCAACACTTGACTTATTGATGATGGTCTAAATCTTTTCCTTCTCCTGACCTCTTTTTGTGGAAATAAATGCTCAGTTCTTGACTAATTAAACAATGGCCAAAAACACAAATCTGTAGTCTAGAACGGCTACCTGACAAGCCATGACAATTCTACTCAACAATTTATTTTAGCCCATCAAGAATTTAATGTTATCAAATAAATAAATGCAGGAGCTTGTATTACTTTATAAATACCACTCCCAACGTGTACAAATTCAGGTAGGAGTAGGCATGGAGTTTATTCTTTTGAGTCCAGTTTGTCAAGGGCTGTGTCTTAATCATAAAGGAACTGTCGGGGTGGGTTAAATCTACTACTTTTTTTTTTTCTTCTCAATAAACGTGTTAAAGATGTTTCCAAAGACTTGTTTTAAAATGCTGAGATTTTATGATGTGCCCTTTTCCTGTATAAATATCTTACTGTTCTAATAAGTTTATATCCCAAGTTTGAATGGAAAAATATTAACTGGCTAAACAAAAATAAGTTTTGAGAAAAATCCTACTAAAAAAATGTAATTTGTCATATAAGATGATAACTAATTAAAAAAAATCCTTTCTATCCTGAAAAGTCACAACAAAAAGTTTAAGTGTGTTTTGGCTGATTTTTCTCTGCAACTATTTGAAGCTGTAAATGACTTAACTCAGTAAAATTCCAAATGTAATTATCTTCTGTACTTAGCCTAGGGCTCTCCATATATCTCAGCATTGCTGTCTTGCATACAAAATAGGCTTTTCGATGGCTGGTAACAATATAATGTACAACATTGTTTTAATTTCCCCTAGCCGGCTAACCTCTTGCCTACACTAAGCCAGCCAGAGGAAGAAGCCACTGTGAGTCATCAAGCACTCAAAAGCATTTTGGAACTCAGCTGCATAAATGGGGTTTGCAGGGTCAGGCTTCTGCAATTGTACATTTTAATAATCTCCATTTCTGACCCAATTTTTACTTTTAGAAACTAATTTTCTATTAATTATACTGAGAATGGAATTATTGTTAAAATATGGTAGTTTATCAAGTTATACCCGGAAGTAGAACTCACATTAAAAAAAAGTCCCTTTCTCTCATAATTGTGATCCCCAGGAAAATCTGCAAAGTGTATTTTCTCTAGTCATAAAGCACATTCAACATAGCCTAATGGGTTTCTAAACACTAGATTATATATATATGAAACATATATATACATTCTATATTAATATATCTGATTCTGTGCATATGTGTTTAAGATGTGCATGGTGAACTCTCAATTATTCTTAGTGGTAGAGGAAAAAAGGACAATGCAAAATGAGAAATAAACCCACATACAACTTCCATTGCAACTTTGGAAAACACGGCTTTGTGTGCACTGCCTTGCCCAGTCTTGGTCTTGCGCACTCTTTCTCTCTTCATTCACATTCATTTTCTCAATCTCTCTCTCCCCAGCTTGTCTTCCTAGCTCCAGTTTAATCATATGAGCAATGTCGAGGACTTACACCGACAACAGATAACCAGAAAATTCAAAGGAGAAGAGAGAAGAGAGGGAAAGTGAGAGAGAGATGGAAACATTAAAAGTGGTCACTGAGAGTTGGCTGCATACACACAGGTGCCCAGAATTTGGAGACCTCTGAGCAGCAGTTCCAAAGAGTGAACTGAGGCTGAACCTGCCCAAAGAGGTAAAAAAAATAAAATAAAATAAAAAAGGACAATGACAGGTTTTGGACCTTCCATTCAATAATGAGTACACAGGAACTCATTACAGAACACTACAGAAATTTGGAATTTGAGGCATACTGAGGTAAGATTAAAAATAAATGTGGTTTTACCTGTAGCTCTAACTGCTGTACAACCTGCATTTGTACTCTACATTGGGCTGTACTTCTATCGTCCAGCGCATGCTCACTGTTGAGATGTCTGCAACAATACATAGAAAATCATTAAGTGAAATGGAGAAACAAAAAGGAAAATATAAGTTACCAGGATGTTTAAGCATAAACTAGGCAGCGGGTCTAGCTCCCAGGAGATTGTAGTCCAGGGGGTGGCCTGCCCTTTCCGTCCCCACCCTTTAATGCTGTCATTATGTATAATGTGGCACACACTGTTATCACCCAAATAAAAGTCTTCCAGGGAGAAGTTCTGCAGGGCATCTGGAGATAACCATTTACACATAAATAAGAAAGCTGAAGAAATGTAGCCAGGGTGTCATTTCAAGACCACCTCAATGGGTAGCCATCAGAGACAGGGCCTAGTAGATATTTCAGAAGAGTCTAATTTGTATGGGTTGAAACAGGGTTGTCTGACACAGGAAAACTGACTTCGTATAAGTGATGATACATCCATATATTGAAATGCATTCACGTGAATGTCAGAAATGGCAAAAGGTAGAAAAGCAACCTTAAACATGAGCCTACACATGCAAATTATGTACGAAATTTGGGTGGGTGGGGGGAATGCAGACAATTATTTAAAAGGAAAACTCTGCCTGGGTTCTTGATTGTTAATGGTCTGGATATCCAGTTTATGGACGATTCAGGCCACATGCTCAGTATGCCTGTCTTGTGGTCCTTTTACTATTTATTAGACTTTCCAACAGGGAAAAGGCTAACAAATTGAAATTTCAATCAGTTTTAGCATATGCAGGAGCTCTGGTAATCAGAGGGTTGAATCAAAGCCTAAAGTCTTGAAAATAAAAATTCATGTATCCACATTACTCAGTCATTTCTTACTAGTGATGCAGCAGGCCTGATTCTGTATGGAGATATTTGCCTCAAATTCTATGAACAAGATTGCCATGATACTTAGGTCACATTACTATTTGGATTTAAGATAAAAATAGTCTAATACTTCAATAACAACAACAACAACAAGAAGAATAGCTGATTTTTAAGACTTTTGGGTGCTACCCTATTTCAGTTGTTTGTTCCAAATGTGGTTTGAATAAGAGATTTAAAACCCGGGTTTGTAACCCTTTGAAACAACTAAGTAAACCAAATGTTCACCTTTGGTGTTTGACTAGGTACAATTAAAGCTCACTCCTTTGTTGATGCAGCCCCTCCTTTTTAACAGCCCTC
>NW_022436963.1:22082249-22190807 GCF_009761245.1 Sapajus apella
AAATTTTCATCCCAATCTCCTTGAGATTTAAACTATGAGGCTGGAATTTGATTTGCATGCATCCACAATTATAGACGGCTATTCCCTCTACATGGCTGAAGTCTCCTGCACTAACTAGAGGTAATTTCACTGCCGAACATTCAGGCGTGCAAGCCGAGAGCCACAAATGGGTTTCAAACAATTTATGATATCCGGCCTCCTTCGACATGTATTAGCATATACCTGGTTTCTTTAACATACACTTTGTTTTTCCAAAACCACAAACATAGTTGCTGGAATTTCATGTGGAAGTGCTTAAGGGGCTGAAAGTTAACACCTTTGTGATCCATGCTGCCTCATGGTGGCTGTTAAACAAAAGCCTCTTTGTCGAGGCTTTCTTGAAATGTTTTCTTAACATGTTCCAAGTAGTTTTAGGCAGGGAACTAAAGTAAACAAGATGTTACCATGATAAAAACACTTGTGAAAACATTACAGAGCACACTTAGTAGTTTCTTTTACATAAAACTCTTCACAGTTTTGAAAAGCAAAATTCACAGAAAAAAAAAAATTTAAAAAGCAAATTAACAATGAAATGTCCTCTACTGTCTGCAGCCTTCGACCTTTTAGAAAGGGTCAAAGTTCCATCTCTGGGCATTTTCTTCAACATTTTTCTATCTCTCTGTCTATTAGAGCACGTATACAGTTTGTTTTGGCTTTCATAAATTACATACATCTGACTAAAGAGCAAGGGAATTTTTGTTTTGTTTTGCATGGAGTTTTTCTCCGTGAGAAATCACCGAAAGAAAAGAAATTCTTTTCAAATAGTATACTAAGCAAGGATATAAATGATACTTTTAGTAGATGTTATACAAGTGGTCGCCTAAAAGAAAAATGGAGAAATGAAAACATTTTCCGTCAAGCACACAAGAGTACCTGGTGTTTGTGAAACTATGGGCCTGCCTCTGACTTTACATTCTAAGTTCAAAACAGGGAAATGTGGTCAGGATTTAGCCTTCAAATCTATTCCTCATTCTGCCAATGCATTGTATGAGCATTTAAAAAAAGGAGGCAGGGAGGAGAAAGGGAAGAATTACAAATCCACATTTTTACTAGTAAAGATTTTATCTTTCATCTGGTTTGAAAAGAACAAAAACAAAAGGACTCAAGTGAGGAGAGGAAGGAAGAACGCCGAGGAGCTTCACCTCTGTGGATGACACGGGACTTATTTTTGTTTTTCTGTTATCGGAGGATTCCAAGCAATGCAGGGCTGGGCAATTTCATTAGAGTTAGCACGAGCACCTGCTGCTATCAGTTAGCGCTAACAAATGCAACACTCACATGATAACTCATGGTTGATAGATTAAAAAAAAAAATCAACACTAGAACTGCAAGTTGTTTTCAGAAGAAACAGAGAAATAAATGCGTACAATAGGCAGGGTATCTGCTGATTCTGATAAAGTGTCCCTCTGTTGGCGGTGAGGGAAAGACAACAGCCTGGTTATTTGTACAGTATTTATCTTTGAAATCAAGGGCCCTGTGGTATACCTCACCTTGGGAACAAACGCTGCAGAATGATCACAGAAAAGTGTCAAATCTCCGGTTTTGATTTACCAACAGTTATGGTATCTCTTCCTCAGGAGGGAGAAAAATAGGCTTCAGGTTTAGACCTGTGAGTCCCCCCTCCCCCCAGGCCCTGTTCTATGAACCCCTCTCTCTGTTAACAGTAGCACAGTATTGACAGATGAGATTTTTATCCTGGAGAACCAAGCTTGGCCTCTGTAACAGTTACAGCTTATTAATCTGGAGCTGAGGAAGGCCAGACAGCTGTTACCTGGCAAAGTTACTTCCTCTCCCCAAGAATGAACACTAGAAACTGGGTGGAAGAACCCAAGATCTAGGAAGTATGAAAATCATGGTTGGTCAATGAAGTCATGGGGCATGACACACATGGGTATTTCCCCCCAGATATGACTAACTCGAGGGTTCTATAAATCCAAGCTAACATAAACCTGGATAGCTATGTCCGGAGCCACAAAAGCGTTCCTCAGCTAAAGACATGTTGGTGACACCAAAAATGTTCCAGCGAACTGTTGTCCAAGGGACATAGCCATACTTGTTCCTTACACATGATCAATGGCTGCTTTTGCACCACAATGGCAGAGCAGAGTCGAGTTGCTGTCACAGAGACTGTATGGCCTGCAATGCTGAAAATATTTATGCCTACCCCTTTATGGAAAAAATGTGCCATGCCCTCCCCTCTGTGTGGGACTTTTCACCAGAGGTTTATGATTAAAATGTTCTATTACAGAACAATTTCTTTGGATATATCCATGCTTTGTATAGTCACAACTCCTTTTCCTAGGTAGAGGGTCAGAAATTTTGGGATATTTAAGATTACCCATCCTAAAAAATAAATATATCTAAGTATATTAAGAAGTTCTAATGCTTTTAAAGAATGCCTAGTGTGGACTAGGCAGTTTATATGACGTACCTTTTCTTCATTCATTCATTTATTTATCTTTTAGAGACAGGGTCTTGCTGTGTCACCCAAGCTGCAGCACCCTGGCATGATCATAGCTCACTGCGGTCTCAAGTGAGCCTGCCACCTTAGCTTACCAAGTAGCTAAGACTATGGGCACACGCCACCACGCCCAGCTATTTTATTTTTTTTATTTTTGTAGAGACAGGGTCTTGCTATGTTGACCAGGCTGCTCTCAAACTCTTGGCCTCAAGAAATCCTCCCACCTTAGCATCCCAGTGCATTCAGGGGTGAGCCATTGTGGCTTGCTCGGTGCAGCGTTTATTCCTAACAACCCTAAAAACCGGTTACCATCCCAAATCACATGTGCTGATTCTGAGGCGCAGATGATACATGGCTAGTTCAAAGAACATCTTAACAATGTCTTCACTACCCCATCAGCCTTTCTCCAAAACTTTCTTTATATCCACTGCCAAGGAGAAAGCAAACAGTTAATAAAAAGTACTGCCCCTTACCAGGCAGTATCATGCAGCAATTAAGAGTAAGTCCTCTCAAGCCAGACTGCCTGGGTTTGGACCTTGGCTCCATCTCTTATTAGCTGTGTGACCTTGGGTACATCACTTAACCTCTCTGGGCTTTAGTTTCCTTAACGGTATGCTGGGAATAGTACCACAATATTAGCCTAAGCTGGTTGTGAGGATTAAATGAGTTAATATACGTGAAGCACTTTGGGATTATGCCTGTTTTAAGGTTCAGTGCTATTTAATAATAAACTATCACTAGGGAGGGAATAGGAAACAGGTGAAAAAAAACTCTATGAAGTAGCACTGAAATCAAGGTCAAAGCAATGCTACCTTTTATTGAGTAAGAATACTAAGGAGAATCCAAGCAACACTGCTATCAATTTGCCTAACCAATAAGAAATCCTTTCTAAAAAGAGAGGGATAATTGAAGAGAAGCGTAGACTAGAAAGCTTTTGGTCCACGGAAACAACTGAAGATGTTTTCAGGATCTCCGAATCCAGCAATCTGAGAAAAGTACTTGATGCATCACACTCTGATGACAATGACCCCCCAATGACATCATTCATAGAAGCCAGGTGGTTTTTATTTGAACCACAAGAAGTTTGCTAGCTTCTTTCAGTTCAGTTCAATGGAAAACAAAGTTGGTTTCATCAAAGCCAATTTGATTTCCCTTTAGACTGAAGTGGGAGATGTGAATCTACAAGAAGACTAATTTATTTTCCACTGTGCTCGGCAAGATCCTGATACCTGAAGACAACTCTGAATTTCCAAGAGTTAAAACCACATTGTAGAGGAAAACTAAAATCCTGAATTTGTTATAGACAACCAGTCAATGTGTAACTTGGGAACGCATCTAGGGGGGTTTCTTCTTATTCAGCATTTGCTCTCCCTTTGTTACTTTATAATATTCATTTTTATATTCCTGAACCAACTCTCAACTCTAGTCCCCATGTGGTTCACGTGGGGTGAACATCTCCCTCTGTTCTAGAGCCGGCGTGTGATGCAAGCCTGGGCAGGTCATTGGCTGAAAGCTAGAATACATAAGTCAATCTGGGTCAATGACAGTCTGCTTAGAACTTTTTCTGGAACTACAGGGAAAGAGGTGCACTGTGGGATTGATAAATCTGTCCTCTTCAGTTCCACTTGGAAAGGGCTCCCAAATGAAGGCAACACAGAAAAACAGAGCTAATGGACAATCAATACTCCAACGACCTTGGTTAAGTATCAGGATCCAGCCACGCCTGAAGCCAGCTGTACCATTGGACTTCCTAGCTACAGGGGCCAATTATCCCCCACTTGTTTATTTTTTTCACTTAAGCCAATTTAAGCTGGGTTTCTATAACTTACAAACAAAAGTCATCTTACAAATATAAGTCAATAAGTAAGTATCAGGAAATAACTAAGCAACAGTTGCAGGTTGATAGTGGGCATTCCAATTCCACTGAGCAAACAGGAACTGAGAACATGTTGTGTCATGTGCAAAACCATTAATAAATAATTGATAGGTGGTTTCCTATACAAGTGCCAGACTCCTAATATCTTTAGAAGAGAAATGGGCTTTCATACAGGAATTGAGCCTAGGCCCCAATTCTAATCATCTTTATTTTCTTTAATACTGAAATCATTCTCTCTCCTTTTTGGGATATATATATATAATTGGTAGATATATATATAAAATCTCCTAATAATATAACCTAATTATCAGCTCACATAATAAATGAACCTATAATTTGAGGATTTTTTTAGGGTAGAAATACTTTAGCCATTAAAAAAATTTTTTAAATAAGTCTAGAAACTGTCGTTTCCCTTTCTGACTCTAAAACTGATACATGGCCCTGAGCTAGCAATTATATAGTTCTAGAGACTTTATGACAATAAATCATATTTACAGGTGTTTATTTATCAGCCATTCTACGGATGGAGAAAATCAGTACCAAGATATTTATCAAACCTAGCACTGATATAAAAGTAAAAAATCAGAAATTTACAAGTGGCTTCTGCCAAGTTCTTTTTCTCATTATATAAATATGATAAGGCAAATGATGAGGAAAGAACAAAACAAAAATTCTATAGTGAGTGATTTCTAAACAAAACAAAGCCCAATATCACTAATCTGAATAATAATAATTGTAAAGGGTTGTTGCTTAATTTAAAAGCATTGCTGCTTTTAAATTAATTGTAAAGGGTTGTTGATATTTAGAAGCAATTCTGGACATCTCTTTTAAAATATCTGTAAGTACTTAAGTTTTCAACGATCACATAATGCTTTCGTATAATACTGAGGCAAGGAAGTTATAAAATAGATTCACAGGCTTCCATTCATTAATCAAAAAATTATATTCACCAAAACTGCTTGCAGGTAACACTGGATATCTCTCTAAGGATGGCTTTATTACAATATTTGTATCCAGGTCCATAAAGATAGATACAGAGATTGTTCTAACAATATAAAGACCACACAAAGCTGGAGACCTGCACATAAATCAGCTCACCCCTGTTTCCCTGGGGCTTGAATGAGACAGAAAAGCTAGAAGGAAATGGTCCCCAACACCCAATCTGTAAACCATCACATGCCCAGATGTACACATGGGCATATATGTTATAGTTATACATGTGCATATGTTTGATTATCAAATGATGTCTATAATATCATGGAACATTATATTCAATACATAGGTTAATGATTCAATGATATTATGAATATATTTATATGATACAAAAATGCAGGGCAGTTTGGTCTAATTTCTTTTTTAACTTACAAGTTAACACAAGTAAGGAATAGCATAGAAGCATTTCACTTCATCTATGAGATTAACGTATTTCCTTACAGAGATGCTTTATCGGTGTTATAGGTTCAAATTACAGTTAGTCCACTCTCCCTGTAAGGACAAGAATCTGAACTAAAGTTAATACCAATATAGGAAGTTAAGAATCAAATTGGTAGCTTTTCTCGGCATCCACTTTCTACATTTATAAAGTCAATGGTATAACAAAGAATGGGCCCAATCACCAAGATGCAACTGGCTAGTAATTGACACCAATTTTATAAAAATATAAAATTATTTTTATATTTTTATAAAATATAAAAATGTGCATGCTATTGATTTATGTAAGGACATGAATAAAAGTAAAAGCTAAATAACTGCAAGTTTAATACTGGGATCATTTTTTTTTAAATGCTTGTCACTCTGAAAAATGGGTAAACATAGGCTCTTACTGAGACTTATGCCTTTAGATCTAAGTCTTTTTCCCATTGTAGTACAACCCTCAATAGATTTTGTAACTATTCCTGACAGTGCACTGGACCTTATGATTTAGAGTCCACTTGCAAAAGGGTGAAGTGAAACTCTTCATCAAAAAGGCATTTTATGAGCAAAAGCATTCGTGGGAGGTGATGGCATGTAAAAGAAGAAAAAAATAAAATCATTCTTACTTTAGAAATGATTGGAAATCTTCGCACACTGCTTCACAGCCTGGCCACTTGCACACACCATGTCCATAGAGAGGATGGCTATGGGGGTGCTCCTCATGGGACAAACTGAAAGAAAGCACACAGAAGACCAGAAAATGAATTTGCTGCCAAGAACCATTCCACCAGACGAGGATATAAAAGGTAGGAGGAGCCCACATGGCCAAATGTGGACAAGACAAATCTGTGATTTCCCCCATCCCATGTAATTGACTAATTCTGCATTGTTTGCTAAAAGCAAGAGTTAAAGTGTACCTAAATATGTTTAGTCAAATGTTAGAAATATACATCTATGTATGAAAAAGTGTTTGACGGGCTTTTGTTAGATGCAAAGCTCTTTACTCAGACTGCGAAGGAGTCTTTAAAAAGCTAGAACTTACTTCATCTACATAATGAAAATTATAAAATCTGTACTTGATTTTGAGATTCTCATGCTATATCTACAAGGAATACCATCCATTTTTTTCTTCTTTCCTTCCCCTTGAAACTGCTTTTATATAATCACATATTTTTCCCAAGTTAATTTTATCCAGCAGAGTACAATTAAATAATTTAGAATAATACCAAAATAATTTAGAAAGATAAATATATCCAAGCAGATGATTAGCTCAAAAAAAAGCTAATAATGGCAAAGAAGATTATACTCCTAAAATTCCTAACACCAAAAGTGAGAGAAAATTTAGCATGAACATGAAGGGGTTAATCCTCCAGTGGGGTTCCAATCAATACGTAATGATTTGGCCACACGGATCCAAGTCATGGGATGCTTTGATCCATACCATGTGGTGCTTGGGGAAGAGTATCTGTTGCACTCGCCGATGAACCATATTCTCAAATATTTTCTCTATTATATTTCCGCAACCAGACTTCTTTCAGACAAATTATTTTTACAGTTGTTTCCATAACCTTACATTCCACCAAACAGAAATGTAAAACTAACACTGAGAGTTCTGTTTCGTACTCAAGTGCATACCCTTCCCAAGAAGGGCTATTTTACAACTTACTCAACTGCCTCTGCCTGACTTTGAACTTCAAGCACAGTCAACGATGACCACTCACACACACACACACACACACACACACACACACACACACACACAGGTCTGTATTTCATTTCATAACGCCATCAGGATGTATATTCATGTATTTTATCAATTCACATTCATAGATCATATGTACACAAATGCCACTTGTCCAATCCACAATAAGTGTATTATGAACACACACTAAACGGCATAAAAAGCAAACACACAGACACACAGAACTACACCTGATCAACGATCATAAAGGCTTCCTGTGACTTTTGAATGATTTTGCTGGGAATCTCATATAATTTAAAGATAATGACAAGCTATTTTGCCCTAACACAGAAAATAGGTCTTAAAACAAAAAATAAACGAAAGATAGAAAAATAACTTGTAAAAATACAGAAAAGTGCCCCTCATACAAGAAAGGATTAAAGCAAGGGAACTCAAGTAGCTATAGTGATATTTATAAAGCCAAACAATAAAAGGATATTGTCTAAGCAGTTAAGAAGGTAAAACTGCATTTGGACTCAAGGAAAGAATTACTACCTATTTGTGTTCATCTTCAGCTCTGTGAATGAATAAAATCAGTATTATGCAAAAATAGAATTTTAAAAACTTGCTAACAGTATTAGCAAGAATACTTCAACAGTAGAATTTTCAGATATTCTAAGAGGGAAGAAAATCATATAAAAAGAAAACTTCTCATCCACAGCTTAAAAAGAAAAGAAAAAATCCCAAACTTAGTAATTATTTTCTTTAGCAATTTTATTAAGATGATTTAAACTATTCTTAGAACTTTAAAGGAGTAACATATAGTCGTTGTAGAAAAAAAAAAAAATTCTTAAAAAAAAAAAAAAAAAAAAACAACTACCTTCAAATACATACTTGATAAGGTAAGATATGAATATTTTCATCATTCTTTTAGATATAACATAATTTTTTAAATACTTTCTCATGTTCTCAACTTATCTTCAAGAACCCAATTTACTGATGGGTAATAATAGTTCATCGCATACCATCTTAACTCTAGTTATATGGCAAAATTTATTCAACATCCTTCTATTTTGGACACTAAGTTTCTCTTCATGTTTGTTATATTTGCAAATAATGTTAGAAACAAAATTTACCAGGTTAAACATCCCAATATATAACAACTGACTGCTACCGGAAGATACATTCAGAGAAATAGATCACTCAATTAATGAGTACTTAACTTTAAAATTAACTGTGAATATTCTATCAAGTTGCTCTTGAAAAATGCTACATGCTGAGTGCATTCTTAGCCAGTATACATATTTTGTGTGATTTTTTTCTATTTGGAAACCAGGAGCCTGAACTAGTTAGGATGAAAAATATTACTAGTTAACAACTGTTTAAGTGGTTAAAATGGCCATGCTTCTTGGGTTACACCAACAATGATAATATGAGAGAAAATAATAATATGCATTCACTAGCAGGATTTTGGACTCAAAATGTGTAGGATTTAACACCATGTTTTCTGTTCCCTATCCTGTTTTTGGTTAACTTACTTGCGAAGGATCCAAGATCTGAATAAAAACTATCCACATCTAAGAATTTACTTTCAGTTCAACTTGTTATCATTGCTTCAAAGTAAGGACAGATAATGACTCACTAGGGCCTTAGAAGGCAACCAGTTGTGCCTGAAGTCTAAGGAAACTCACAGTCTTCACACACGGGTACACATTTATACATTCAGAAGACTGCTTGTGAATTTGTTTTCGTTAAAACAATTTCTTTATTATGAAAAGATTACATGCTTTTATTTTCACAAGTTCACATATTAAACTGCTGTGGCTACCAAGGAAGTGCACCCCCACACCCCAACCTAGGCATCATTTACCATTCTGGTTTATATTACATTTCTCTTCTAATGTACTATTATTTTCAAAATGGAAACTTACTGTACACACTGTTGTCATTTGCTTTTAATATTTAATATATAACTGGATACTTTGAATACACAATTGTCTGAAATGAAGTGTCTGGCTTTGGAAGGAGAGAGAACAGGCTGGCAGAGGTGCTTTTGACAGCATCTCTTTGGAAAGATACATAAGAAACTGGAACAACTCTTGCCTCTGGGGAGGGATACAGCGAGTAGGAGTAGCAGGTAACAGGGAAACTCAGTTTTCAGCATACTTCTTGTATCTTTTGAAGTTTTAATTCTGAGCATTGTAGGAACTGTTACTGTGCAATTGTTCATTTTGTGTACGTATATGTGTGTATGCATATATGTATGTGGCAAAAAAAAGAATCAAGTGCTACGCAGGACTTGATTTCCAGTCTGCCGTGTGCTCTAACAGTGGCACGGGGAATACCACACACCCGGCTGCATGTGTGGCTGCGGCTCGCTTCTAGCCTTGCACTCATTCTGCATGAAGCGTCACTGGACAACACCAGCTGCACCTCTGAATGGGAGCTTTTCTGTTTTCTCAAAAAAGTGGAACAAGCATTTATATTCTTACTGCCTTTTGGGTCGTGCCAAAAAGGACAAGAAGGGAAATAAAACTGAGGAAAATAATGTTTTTATCTTGCGTTAATTTAGAGCTACATTTTTTACAGGATGAAACCTGGTAGGGAAAGGATGATCTGGGAATCTGATGGTAAAATAAAGCAATGAGCCTAATAATTTAAATAAACTGTTGAAGGGTAGACTCACCAATGTGTAAAGTATCATTTCTGAAAAGCTGCAAGGGTCAGTGATGAAAAAAGATACATTTTGTTTTTACGGGATTTAAACATGTTTGTCCCAAAATTAAACTCTTAAAACTTTAGGGTTAGTTGTTTAGCAAGGTGTATTTTACTACAAACTCCCAGGCTGAAAATTCCTAGGGGCAGGAATCACTTATTCATCTCCATATACTCAGAACCTCCAATAGAACATGGGTTTGAGGCTGGGCATGGTGGTTCATGCCTGTAATCCCAGCACTTTGGGAGGCCGAAGCGAGTGGATCATTTAAGGTCAGGAGTTTGAGACAAGCCTGGCCAACATGGTGAAACATCGTCTCTACTAAAAAATACAAAAAATAGTTGGGCGTGGTGGTGGACACCTGTAATCCCCAGCTACTCGGGAGGCTAAGATAGGAAAATCACTTGAACCTGGGAGGCAGAGGTTGCAGTGGGCTGGATTGCACCACTGTATTCCAGCCTGAGTGACAGAGTGAGATACGGTCTTAAAAAAGAAAAAGATAAAAAAAAAAAGAAAAAAAAAAAAAAAGAACATGGGCTTGATAAATGTTAGGTGAATTTATGAATGAACAGACAGTAAATATATTGTTCTATTTCATTTCTGTGTGGATATACACTCAATTGGTGTTTGCCTTTTTAAAAAAAAAATCTTGTAGGTAAAGACCAGAATTATGCAAAGTGTAAGAAACTATCGCTATGACACTTTCTATTATTTAATTTTATTCTGAATATATAAAACACAGATAGTATGCATTTGAGAAAAGCCAGTTAATTTAAATTTTTCTTGATAATCCTTGATATGTAAAAATTAAATATAATTTTAACACAAAAATAGTGATAGCACTTCAGATTAGAAAGAACCAACTTGCCATGAAAAGTATAATTACATATAAATATGTAATAATTCCTGACATTACATGGTACCGAATATACTATATATTCAGTAGGATATAAGGATGTCATTTTTTTTTTTTTTTGAGACGGAGTTTCACTCTTGTTGCCCAGACTAGAGTGCAATGGCACCACCTCAGCTCACTGCAACCTCTGTCTCCGCAGTTCAAGCGATTCTCCTGCCTCAGCCTCTCGAGTAGCTAGGATTACAGGCATGGGCCACCATGCCTAATTCTTGTATTTTTAGTAGAGACAGGGTTTCCTTACATTGGTCAGGCTGGTCTCAAACTCCCAACCTCAGGTGATCTGCCCACCTCAGCCTCCCAAAGTGCTGGGATTACAAGCGTGAGCTACTGCACCTGGCCAAAGGTGTCACTTTCAATGACAGTTAAGTAGGATATTTTGTCCTATTTATTTTTTCTCCATCAAAATATACCACCCAAAGTCTTCAACACTGGCTTTAGTTTTTGAGACAATTTTATATAATGGTTAGGGTTCCTTATGGTGACTTCATGGTTACTTTCCGAAGGTCACACTTAACCAAAGCTTTCTGAAACTGGTGTTATTAAATTCACCTGCTAAACAAGGACAACTTCTCAACTCTGCTGTCTGCAGTCTTTCTTTAGTTATCCTTACACTGTCAGTCCTGTAATCCACATTTCCCCTGTGGTAACTAAGAGGGAGGAATCTCTGAAGGAGATGAGAAGAGTGACCATGCTATCTGCCAAGCCATTTCCTGCCAACTGAAATGCCAACTTTCCCTTCACCTGAAAGCAGATTCCCAGCTTTTCCTGTGCATTGACCCAAATTCTCATGTCTGTCTTTTATGTCTTCGCTTCATTTTTCTTCCCTTTTCCAAATTTGCCTCTGTTTTCCTCCTCTCCAAACTTCTGATTCATCTGTTGCAAAAGGCTACATATATCTGTGACCATTAGGGCTTATGCCTCCCTGCACACACTAAAAAAAAAAAAGAAATCTGGCTGGGCACCAGTGTGGTGGTGCATGCCTATAATCCCAGCTACCCAGGAGGCAGGAGGATCACTGGAACCTTGGGGGCAAAGGCCACAGTGAGCCCAGATTCCACCACTGCACTATAGCCGGGGCGACAGAGCAAGACTGTCTCCAAAAAAAGATCTTGCCCGAATTATAAACTGTATTTTATTTCACCGGCATGTTATTTGATAAATTAAATTATAGAAGACTATGTTGGTTGTTCTCCAGTCACTCAAAATTGCAGAAATACATTTTTCAAGTTTTACTGAGTTACAGTTTCATATATCATAGAATTCACTCATTTTAAGTGTATAATTCAATGGTTTTGAATATATTCACGAAGTTGTATAACCATCATCACCAACTAATTTTGGAACATTTTTATCATCCCTCAAAAGAAATCCTGTACCCATTAGCAGTCATTCCCATTTCCTCCCAACTCCCAGCCCCTGCCAAAAACTAATCTTTCTGTCTCCAGAGGTGTGTCTATTTTGGACATTTCACATAAAGGGAATCATACAACATGTATTCTTTTGTGCCTGGCTTCTTTCACTTCCCATAACGCCTTGGAGGCTCACTGGTTCACTGTAGCATTTATTAATACTTATTCCCTTTTGTAGCTGAATAGTATTCCATTGTACATACATAGCACATTTATCCATGCATCTGTTGATGGACATTTGGGCTATTTCCACATTTTGGCTATTGTGAGTAATGCCGCTATGAACATGTACATACATGTACTCTATCTGCTTTCAATTTTACAGGATATCTCAGGAGTTGAATTATTGGGTCCTATGGTGACACTATGGCTGACATTGGGAGGAACTTTGAGACCACTTTCCAAAGCATTTTATATGCTCACCAGCACTGTGTGAGGGTTCTAATTTATCCATCTCCTTGCCAACACTTGTTATGTATCTTTATTCTAGCCATCCTCACGGCTAGAAAATAGCACCTTATTGTGCTTTTGATTGAATCTCCCTGATGATTCACGAGGCTGCACACATTTTCGCGTGCTTACTGCCACGTGTGTTTATCTTCCACAGAAAAATGTCTATTCAAAGTCTTTGCCTATTTTTTAATTGGGTTGTCTTTTTGCAAATATTTACTCCTATTTCATGGGTTGTCTTTTTACTTTCTTTATGGTGTGCTTTAGGGCATAAACATTTAATTCCGATGAGGGCCAATTTATATATTTTTTCTTTGGTTCCTTCTGTTTCGGTGTTACATCGCTGAAACTACTGCCTAACACAGGTAACGAAGATTTACTTCTAAGTTTGCTTCCAAGAGCTTTATAGTTTTAGCTTTCACATTGAAGCCTAGGGTCTGTTTTACGTTAATTTTTGTATATGATAGGATTCAGGGGTCCAACTTCATTTTTTTGAATGTTGTCTCAGCACCATTTGATGAAAACACTACTCGATCCCCAATGAATGGTTTGATACTTTTGTCAAAATTCAACTGAACATAAATTTAAGTGTTGGGATTTTTTAAATTTCATTTTTCTTAGATTTCTCTTTTCCCAACATACTGCCTATGTTTTCAAAAGAATTTATAGTTAAAATTATATAACAACTTTTGAAATTACATTAAGCTATAAAATAACTTTTGAGGTTTGACGGGTAGGGGGAGAGACAGGTTTTTAATAAAAATAAAACCACAGCAGCTGAACTTTTTGAAGAATTAAGTGCCTAGGAGCAACTTTTGTTTCCCAGATCCCGTTGATTCTTTGTGTACTGAAAAACTTTTGCATGAGGTGTTATGTGGCTCTCTCTGCTTAACATGTAAATAAAGTATAACTGTTCCTTTTACTGAGGGCCAGCGCTATTTCTATATAGGAAGGGTCGGGGGTGCAGTGTCCGAAGGCCTCATTTGTCATTACAGCTCTGCTTGTAACCAGGAAGCCTGCAAGTCCTTTCACTGCTCTGCCCTCCAATTCTCTCATTTGAAAACTGAAGAGAATCACACAAGAGCTCCTCCCAGTGGTAAAACCTCCACCAAACTTCCACCAAGGATATGCAGATGGCATAGGGAATAGGCACCAATGGCACATGCTGGTACTGACAAGATGAGTAAGAAGTAGGTGCTGAACAGATATCCATTAAAGGAGTGAATGAAGCCTTTCAGGAAGGAGTAACGGTGTCTTTATTACAGCTGTGGAGCAGGGGGCTGGTTGCTACTCCCCTCTCACTCATCCCTGACCCACTGCAAATACACACACCAAAGAGCATGATATATCCCCTCTCCCACCCCCTTTGACTGTTCTGCCTCCCTCCCTTCCCCACTGGCCACCTTCTTGGTTCCCACCATTTAGGCTCTTTCATCCATCCAGCCAACATTTATGGAAGTCCAACCCTGAGGTAGGCACCCAGCATACTCATCATCAGTAAAGCCATTTTGTTGACAAAAGACTTCCACGTCTCTCTCTGTCTGTTACCCTTCCAAATTATTTGGTCTCATGTCCACATGCACATCTGTATGTCTGCCTAACAACACTGCATGCCACAGAATCCTCCTCCTTCAGGTCTATCCCAGCCTGTGTTTTTTGTTTGGACTTCTTATTCCTAGTCGAAACATTACATTAAATCAGACACCTTGGGTTTCTAGAAAGCTTTCTCTTCATACACTGTTTTAGGCCTGTCTACTAAAGAGTGTCTCAGGCTACACTTAGGCTACAATGGCATGTGTCAATGGAAGCCATTACTACTTTAAAGCTTTTATATTTATTTGCTGATTCTTCATTGACAAGTTATACAAAATGATCCTTTCTCTTTTCTCTCTCTTCACTTTTCAGTTCTTATCACATTTCCCTGCCTGCGACTTCGCTATCATGTCTTACTTTCAATGAGATTGTACTATCATATCACATACTTCTTAGGTTTGAAGGTGGAAATATGAATTTGATCTGAGAATATTCTAGTGATGAAGTCACATCTGAAAATATAGTCAGACTTCTGATTTGAAATCACTAAATTTGCAAAAACTAACTGCTATCAAGTACTTGTGAAATATTTGATCATTAACTCAAATGAAACATGCTCAGACACACAAAATGATACCAAACTAGATGAGCTGGCCTTGAAGCTTGATCGCAACGACCTTTTCCTAAGAACAGCAAGGTAGACTGATGATCTCAAAGAGAGGATTCCTTAAATACTTAGCACCATTTTCCACTTGACCGTTTATTCTTCTGGCGCTTTTTTTTATACTATTGTGTATCTCCTCAAAATCAGCTGGAAGTCCAATCACAGTCTCCTGCAGCAAACAGAACGACAGGTCGTTTCCTCACATTCCATACTGTAGCATCGGGGGAAAAGGTCTATACCTGCCCAAAGAAGAGCAGATGAGACGTGGGAACAGGAGAAACGACGGTGCAAGCGCTGCATGCGTTTCCCTGGCAGCTTTGTAAAAATGACCTTTCTCCTTCAACTGCCACTGAAAACACTTTGAGAAGCAGATGGGCTTCTTATTTCCCACCCAAGAGTTGGGAGACAAGACACTGCATTTCTAGCACACTGCCTTCATTTTCGCTTCTCACTCACTGCAGAAAACCACCACCCTACATGTTTATTAATCAGTTTGTCCAAAAGTAAGTTGACAATGGGTTCTGTAATCCTCCCACAAAGAGAAGGGTGTCTCATTAAAGCCTATTAAAGGGCCTACCCTCGAGTGAATAAGGATGGAGTTCTCTACAAACTGCAACAAATGTACACGCTTCTCTCTCCTTCTCTCTCATGCAGGGAATCCTTGACTCTCCTTCCCCAGAACGCTCATCATCTCAATTTTCTGCTGCTTTTCAAATCATGTTTAATTAGAGGATTTCACATTCCCTTGTGATATGATATTCATGAGTAAAACTTGCAATTGGAGTGACTGCGAATTAGTCTATTAAGTGCCAGATTTGTGCTTTTAAACAATGATGGAGATTATTGTTATTATCTGCTCTCAATATTGTGCTCCGAGATGTGAGGACTACCTTAACTAACTTTACATCTGAAATACAAGCTATTTAACCATTTATGTCCAGAGTTGGTTTTTTTTACTCCCCTTCTTTCTTGATTTGCAAATGATGCTGGAAGAAAAACAGCATTGTCTTTCTATAGCTGTCCTCAGGGCATGGCCCATTTGTGGTGTGCTGGGTGGGTTTGTGTGGTACACCCTCACTTTCATAGTTCTGAACTTATATGCATCTGCATTGGAAAAAGGTTTCACGAGTACCTCAGAAACATGATCTCAGTAATTACTTTTTACACAACTTATTTAACTGACACAATTTATGAACAATATTAAGCAGACAGTAGTAATAAGCATATGCAGATATGCCAAAAATTGAGAATGGCAGGAGAAGGACTCAAAGAACGTTGACTGTGAGAACTGCATCTGGGGAAAAGGGCACAGAACTTTCCTTTTTCATTGCTATTCCTAGAGTAGTGCTTCTCAAACTTTATTATAGCTACAAATCTGACTGGGTGGTTCTGGGTGGTGCGGTGGGGCACAACTATACATGCAGAAGAAGCCCCCAGAGCTGCTGGGCCATGGACCATAAATTGAGTACCAAGGATCTTGGGTGTTCTCTGCTCTGATCTGACCTAAAAATGTCTGTGCTCAAAGAAACAGTCACAAGGATGCCCTCTCTATAAAGTGTGGGTTGAAAAGCAAGGTGGACAAACAAAGATAAATATGGAAAGGGGAAGCACTGGGCAACCTCACCAAGTAATAGTTGCAAACTCACAGAAATGCTTGCTGGCCTGAAGTTATTTAAACATTAATGCAAGGCTGTATTTCCTTTGTTTTCTGAAACATAACAAAACAGGTAAGGCTGAAGGAAGTTAGCATAGGGAAAAGGTCACTTTCTGTTTCTGTTTAACAAACACGAATTTCACATTAGCACAGATCTGTTGGCTGATATGTTTGCCAGATATTACACTGCTCAAGAACATCCCAGAGTAAACTACTGATTCAATGAGTTTGACAGCATCTCAAAACTTCACAGTCCTCAAACTCCAGGTCTGCTTTAAGTATCTTCTAAGCCTGGTTCATATCCCTGAGGATGTATGTGAGGAAAAGCAGTCACAAATCCACTTTTGAGGAAGGTTAAATGACAGACTTGAATTTTTCAAGAAAATCAGGGTATACCATGAAGGCAGGGTTTCCGTGCACTTGGCACAGTACCATATTGTCAAGGTCCCTTCCCTCTGAAAAATGAAGAAAACCTATCAAAACATCCCAACTTGTGATATGCACACACTCGATGGGGTCCACACAATGTCAAGTGGAACAAGAAATCATACTTTGAAGATCTGCAGATATATCTTAATTTGTAACAGACCAAAACATATCTAGCGTCTCCAACTTCTGGTTTCACGGACATCTTAGAATGAGGCTCATTTTATGTAAGAAATGACTTGACTTAAAGAAAATAATACAAAAAATAACATAAGCAGATAGGACCAACCTCACGACAATGAAGCACATATTCAAACAACTCAAGTTTGGAAAAGCACAAGCTCATAGAGTAGCCCTTGAGGATCCAGTCTGTAGCTGGACTAACTCTGCAGGTTGACATTGACTCAGGAGCAACTCACTGAAATAATCTGAATGTTCACTGGGGATGGAAGAGCCTCAGGGTCATTCTGGACTTATGGGTCAAAGACCCGTAAAGGCCCCAGCAGCACAATGCAGTGTGTCTGATGCTTTTGGGACTAGAGCTTCTTTCTTCAGATTTAAGGGCCTATCATTTGTAAGCTGTCTATGTTACTAGCAATTGGCTGCTTTACCAATGGCAAGAACCTGAGGCTATGTGCCATGAAAGGTAGTAAGTCTGGCAGTTATTTTCATCACCAACCATGTCACCAATCTCCCTTGCCTCCTCCATTTTCGCCACACTGGGCAAAAGGTGCCATCTTGATTCCCAGATGCCAGGAGTAGGTGGCACAGCAGGAGAACGGAGCAGAGGATCAGAGGTGTGGTAGCTGAGGCTGGTTGGTGTGTTTGGATCACAATGCAGTCGAAAACACAGAGCAGGTGATGACAAGCACAAAATGCCTGTATTTGCAAGGTGATGAGTGAAGGAATAAATAAAGGAAAAGAACAAGAAGAGGCAGAGGTCCAGCTTTTGTTTCTGACACCAGTAAGGGCTATGCTGAGTTTGTAACTAAGAGTTTACCACTGGCAGTATTAACACTGGGATCTTGTTAAGAAAACAGAATCCTTTCCAAAAAGGAGTATAAGCAACTGTGTCAATAAAGACATGGGGATAACTAATCCAAAAGTTATTAACACCATTAGGCAGGCATTCTCATTATGTCAATGCAAGTGTGTTTGCAGTGGTGAGTCACAGGGTCTATGTGGAACCTTGTCCATATGTCAGAGGAACCAATGACACCCAAAAAAAAGCCAAAGAGCATAAGCAAAGTTCCAACATTAATTCTTATTTTGTTCCCCTCCCCAGTACACTATGGAAGTCAGTACAAGATTTCTAAGAGTTACATCAGACTCCAAAAGTAGAAGAACCATACACAAGGAGCAGACCAGAAAGTGCGAGATGAAGGGAGGGACAAGTTAGCCAAAGATACAAAATGGTTCAAAACCATCAGGCGCTTGCTTGTATGTTTCCATACAATTACTCCCTAATTATGTTCCTTTCTCTATAGTACAAGATGCCTCATTATCATTCAGTGGGGTAAACTTTTCTTCACCTTTAATTCAGAAGATTTTATTTTAAACACCTACTTTGTGAGAATCCTGTTGGGTTCTCACATCAGTCTCCAAAATTGGGATGCATATGACCTACTGAGTCATGTTAAGATGTCTTTATATACATATTAATATCAGAACTTGGAAATGTATATACACATTTCTCACCCTCTTTGCCACTAGTTTTTATAGCATAAGTAATATATTAGGAGTACGTATATAATTCATAAATATATTTAGTAGAGGTATGTATTCAACGTTTTTATACTGATGGGGTGAAAAATCAAGTTTGGTGGTCACTGGCATTGATTGCACCTACAAATAAGTCCTCATCCTCAGAAAGAGTTCTACCCAGTTCTCCAGTTGGGGAGAGAGTGATAACTGAACAGACAGCTGGAACATAAATACTGTTAACATTTGATCTGGGCCTTAACGTATCAGTAGGAGCTCAGGTGATGAAAGGAAGAGAATGAGAGCAGAGAACTGAAGCACAAACACACAAAAAAATCTAAGATAAAACCAAAGCACTTACAAATGAGATTAAGGGCAAATTTAAAAAAAAATTTTTGTTGCATAAAATAGCTTACATTGTGCCAGTCTTGAGAATTTTTCCCTCCGAAATGTTGAGTCTTGGCACTGAAACCTGGATTTTCCTAATGGTAATCAAGATCACTTCTCCGTCACTTTGAACTTAGTAGAATGCCACACCATAAGGATAGCAGGTGGAGATGTTGTAGGGTAGTGGTTCTCAGAGTATGATCCCAGGGAACTTGTAAAAGATGCAAACCTGGGGGCCCCACCCCAATTTACTGAATCAAAAACGTGAAGGGTGGGGCCCAGCAGCCTGTACTTTAGCCATTCCTCCAGGGGATTCTGAGGCAAGCTAAAGACTGAGATGTAACCATAGCAGGAACTTCGACTGGCTCCTGCTTCGGAGCATCTACAGGGACTGACAACAGCTAACCAGGTTCTCTTGCAGCAGCGGTCCCCAACCTTTCAGCACCAGGGACTGGTTTCATGGAAGACAATTTCTCCAGGAACCAGGGAGCAGGGAATGGCTTCGGGATGATTCAAGCACATAATATTTATCATGCATTTATTTCTATTACATTATAATATATAATGAAATAATTATACAGTTCACCATACTGTAGAATCAGTCGGGAGCCCTGAGCTTATTTTCCTGCAATTATAGACAGTCCTGTCTGGGCGTGATGGGAGACAATGACAGATCATCAGGCATTAGATTCTCATAAGGAATATGCAACCTAGATCACTAGCGTGTACAGTTCCCAACAGGGTTCACGCTACTGTGAAAACCTAATGCCTCCACTGATCTGATAGATGGTGAAGCTCAGATGCTACTGTGAGCGAGGCGGAATGGCTGTAAATATAGATGAAACTTCACTCGCTCACCTGCCTCACCTCCTACCATGTGCCCGGACTCCTAGCAGAACATAGACCAGCATGTCTGTGAACAGGGGGGTTGGGGACCCCTGTCTTACAGCACCTGTGGCCAAAGAGTGGAAAATACAGAAGTACTCTTAATGGGTCCTTGACCTTTGACACCTCATTAGTTCACTTTCCTCTGAACATTTCATGTAGTCTCTGTAATGAAGTTTAGTGCCTACTGCATGCCAGGCTGGCTGTGCTGGGTGATGGGGACGTGGCAATAGACGAGAAAAAACCTTCCCTTTGCAGAGTTCATTGTGTTAGAAAATCTCATGTGAGGCAGATGTGGGGGGAATACACACACACTATGGTGTTCCACTAGTGCTCATTTTTATTTTTTATTTTTTTGAGACAGAGTCTTGCTCTGTCGCACAGGCTAGAGTTCAGTGGTGGGATCTTGGATGACTGCAACCTCTACCTCCCAGGGTCAAGTGATTCTCATGCCTCAGCCTCCTGAGTAGCTGGAATTATGGGCATGCACCATCATGCTTGGCTAATTTTTGTATTTTTTGTAGAGACAGGGTCTCACTATATTGCCTATGATGGTCTCAAACTCCTAGCATCAAGTGATCCAGCTGCCTCAGCCTTCCAAAGTGCTGGGATTATAGGCATCAGCACCATGCATGGCCCATTTTTATTTTTAACAAATCATGCCCTGTGTTACATTTTGTATATGCTTCTATCACCATAGTTATTAATAATATACTGAGTTGCAAGTGTCTATTTCCATGTTTGTTTCCCTGCTTAGCTGTGAGCTCCTGGAGGGAAAGAGCTACATTGCAGTCATCTTTTAATTCCCAGAAAGCTATAGAGTTAGTATATAATACACGCTCAATAAATGTGGTCTGAATGAATAAATAGCTTTAATAATAATTAACAATAACAGTTACTATTCATTGAGCACCTACTATGTTTCTGCAACTGAAACATATATTAACTCATTTACTCCTCACAATTTGATCTAAGGACGAGGTAAGGGCTGGTAGCATACCCAATTCAGAGGTGAACACTGAGGCGCACCAAGCTTAAGTAACTTAAGTGAGCAGCCTGCATTCTTCACTCCAGACTCTGGAGGCCACATTCCATTAACCACCACCAAACAAAAGACTTCCCTGACATGAAACTGGGTATGGTCCATAATGCAGCTAAACATCCTCTATGTCTGCCTCTGCCTCAGGGCTTTTGCTTCTGCTGTGCCCTTAGATTGGAGGGGATCTTCCCTTCCTTATTCACATTTGTTCCAGGGTCACCTACAGGCTTTGCCAGACCAGCTTACCCCAACAGTAACCTCGGCCCCACAAACAACACTCAGTCCCTTTCCTACTTTTTCTTTTTCCAGAAATTCACCATTCTTTTTAAATTTTACTTCAGTTTTTTGAGACAGAGTCTCACTCTGTTGCCTAGGCTGGAGTGCAGTGGCGTGATCTCAGCTCACTGCAACCTCCACCTCCCGGGTTTAAGTGATTCTCCTGCCTCAGCCTCCCAAGTAGCTAGGATTACAGCCATGTGCCACCACACCAGGCTAATTTTTTGTGTTTTTAGTAGAGATGGTGTTTCACCATGTTAGCCAGGATTGTCTTGAACTGTGGACCTCATGATCAGCCAGCTTGGGCCTCCCAAAGTGTTGGGACTACAGGCATGAGCCATCATGCCAGGCCAACCATTCTTTTCTTATGCAAATGATTTGTTTGTTCTATTTCTCTTCTACTGCAGTGTCAGCTCCCTAAGGACAGACTGTGGAGCTCACAACTACATCCCCACATTAGGACCACACCTGGCCCGCGGTTAGAGCTTGCTAAGTTTGGTTGAATGGATACACCTTGGAAGTGTCCTGTGACTTCTGTCCCACTTAGGAACATATTTTTTCTTAAACTTTGGACAACTTCCCATTTATCCTTGTTGGTTTTTTATTTCTGTCTGTACAGACCTCTAATTTATTCAAACGCCACTGGATTATTCCAGTTCTTGGTGTCAATTTTTTTCTAATTAAAGTAAACTGCCATTTTTCTCTCACACTGATCTTTAACACGAGACATCTTGTTCTTGTCATAAATCTGACTCATATGGAAAAATGTAAGTTGAATATAGGGGCTCATATGTACCACAATGTTTCTGTCAATATTTCAGACATGAAAGTAGAGTCACAGACATAAATGTCTGCCTGATTCTCAGGTCTATGGTCATGATTTCAGTGGAGTATTCACTTTTCGAATGTATAGCCTGGAATTCCGCAGACTGCTAAAATGACTCCTTTGAAAGCAAATACCACATCATTTGCACAAACACTTCAGGTTTCTCTTTCCTTCTGTTATAATACATCTTCAAAAACTCAACATTCACAGCCGAGATGTAAAATACACAATACACAAAAGCTCCTTCAAAGACATACCTCAAAGTACTTTAAAAAAAGCAATAGAGAGAGAGAGAGATCAGCCTGCCATTAGACTGACTTCCTTGAAGACTATAAAAGGAATGAAATCTGAAGGTCATAAAAAGTCTGTCTATTTGTTTAGGGAAGTCTTACAGGTAGTATAAATATCATCAGCTACAGTTGCTATGGGGTCTGTTTGTTTACCAAACAAGAACACAAATAGTTACACAAAAGCAGAACAAGGCTTGGGTATATAAATGGAGAAGGCTTTTTGCCTCCTGGTAAATTTTCCAAAGTGCCTTTTTAAAAAAGTCCCTATATTTCTCCCTATTCACTGGGAAATCTCTGTTTTCTTGATTCTTTCTTTGCACTTCTCACACCTCCAGCCAATGTTTTACTCTCAGATTTCTGAGGCTGATAATGATTTTCTTTTCTCTTTCCCTTCTTTCACTTTAAGACTTAGAAACCAAAAATATTAGGCCAACAATCCAAACTGAACAATCAAAATAGTTTTCACAATGAAAAATGAAAAAAAAAAAAAGGTGAGGAAGAAAGAGAACAAAACCCACCAATTTCTAGATAGATCCTAGTACAAGCAGGCAGTCCTTATGTTAATACACAACCACCCACCCAGAAAGGTCCATGTGGATGTGTGTTTTTAACTGACTTTCTATGAACTAAGTGTGTTTCGTACACCAGAACTGAACCTGCTGAGTTAACCACGTGCTTCAAAAAATAATGGAGGAGAAAAGGAAAGCCAGCAAGGCTATTCTCACGTCTCTCTTTAGTTGAGAGAGTGCACGTGAGTGTGTGTGCGTCATAACTCAGATCTACAATACAACAAACTGCACAACAGAGGCTGCCTGAGTGGAGGCCTGTTCTTCACACTACATTGACCGCAGTACCCGCCCGGCGCAGCCCCGACGCCTTCCTGTGAATGGGACAGATTGCCATATGGACGAAGACACTGAACAAGCTGTACAACTCTTGGCGACATGTGCCCGGGGGGATTGTCCCATATTAACACCACCTGGGCTGTGGCAATTGTGCTCTGTCTGTGCAGTGGCACTGAGGAGCCCAACAGGATGTTATTTTAGAGTACACACAAAAAGGAAAATTACAGTTAAGAGAATTCTCTGGCTAGCGTATCTGTTGCTCAATTCCCGAAATAGTTTCCCAAAGGAACGGTTATCTTCTTTATTCACACAGGCAGAAGTGACAAGCTGGAACACATATTAACAATTTCCCTTTGTGAGCTTCCACTATTGTTTTAATGAGGAGAATATAGTTTATAATATACTTAGGCTTTGACTGATTACAAAGGGGTGTGGAATAAAGAACTTAAGGAATGCTGTACATATGTAATACACTCATTTGCATTGCCCCAGTGAGCCAGTCGGCAGAATGGTAGGTAGCTCCTTCAGACAGACCTATGGAGCCATGCTATGGGGTAACATTGGTGCGAACATAGCAACAAAATACAATAACAGTGCAAAAAAGCATCTTTGCAAATACTGAAAAAGAACAACATGACATCCGCTCAAGTCTCCAGCACAGGTCCCGGCTCCGGTATTGGCTTAAGAGTGTAAGACCCCCAGCTGTCGTTTATATAAGAATAGGATTTTTCCAAGCCACTTTTCCTTCCAAAGGGAAGGCCCTTGACTTCCCTTTACACTTTTGGATGGTTTCAGTATCCATCAAAGAAGGTCTTCTGTCTAATTTAAGTGGTAAAGGTGTGCATTTCAACAACAACCTTTTATAGGTAAGAGAGTAAAACCTAGTACCATGGACAATACCATCAGAGTTCCTGAAAGGCTGGTTCTCCTCCTCCTACTGCCACAGGCTTTCCCTCACATCCTTGGTATGGAATGAATATTAAGGAAAGCTAAGGGACATTTGGGAGGTGGGGGCACAGGCCTTTCCAGTTAAGCACAAATACTTGGAAAATGCCTGGGTGCCAACAAAGGAATATGGCAGAGAACCTGTATCAGCAGCAGTGGCTCATCAAAAAAGAATGTCTACCTTACAAGGTGAAAGAAATGGGGGGAGGGGTTCCAAAGATGGTTTTGGGTGGGAAATCTGGCACATGAGAGTTAAAATCGCCTGTGGTTAAGGTTCATACTACGCAACATTCCAATAAAAAAAATTGCAATCAGACAAATTTAAGAGTAACTCAGAAAATGAACATCACTCTCCAGACCAATGATGTCATTTTATTGGAAAGCATTCATCATTCAAACACAATAAATAGAAAGAGATTTATAGAGTCTAATGATGCTGTGTTATGGTAAAAGGCACTTTATTGAGGTAAGGCACAACAGCTGTTAGAGAATAATGGCTGGGGTTTTTTCTTTTAATCACCCTGCAAAGTGAACAGTCAAAAAAAAAAAAACAACCATAAACCCTTCCCTTATGGCATGCCAATACTCTAAAGATTTTCTCCCGGTGACCTCCCTGCACATATGAATGACAGGCAGTGATACAGCACCATGCCACGCTGCCCTGAGAGAATCCTTGCTCCCACTTCTAATTCCCAAAAGCGATTGGTTTTAAGTGATGAGACACCTAGATCACAGTTCTTCAAAGCATGATGGCTGCCAAACGCCAAGCAGCATGTTTGGGGTACAAAATACTGATTCGCCCCCAGGGTGCTTCCGTCTGACCTCAGCAGGAACGTTTTTTGCCCAAAGTAAGTTACCTCCCCAGCAGACAGACACGGGACAGGTGATGTTGCCAAGAGTCTGCTTTGGAGCAAAAGCAAGCACCTGTATCTTAGGCCTCTGCACACGGTCACACCCACTCCTCCTTCTGGTCCCCTACACCTGACAAGACATGCCCAGCATGCTCTTTCTACTCTCCACTGCGCATCACCAGTTTCTAGTCTCCTGACATCTCTCCTGGCAAAAAGATGGGGTGGGGCAAAGGGGACTGGAGACAGGGAATTTCCTGGGGGCTTCTTCTAAATTACTGCTGAACAGGTAGATCTGACCCCAAGCTACAACCAGTGGAGGCTACCACCTGGACTTGATCCAGTGCTTAACCCACTCTCAAGTCTAATTCTCACCCAAACCCTGAGCTGTAGTTAAGGGGGTCTGGGGAGCAGCCCACCGAGGAGCCACCAGAATATGGTAGTCACTGCAAGCCCTTGAGGGTCAGGGTCTAGTCCCTGCATGGTCACTAGCTACGTGACGTGTGCAAGTGGTAACATCATTCTGGGTCCCAGATGCACCCTCTGTACAAAGAGGAGAATATCCCATAAGGTTACTATGAGGATTAAATGGGAAAATCAGTAAAGTACCAAGCCCTATGTCAAGTCTGCTGACTGCTGTGTCTGGCACAAAGTAAGAGTTACATAAATGTCAGCTGCATTCACATCATCACCATCACATATCAGGTCTTTTATCCTTTTTTTTTTTTTTTTTTTTTTTTTGAGATGGAGTCTCACTCTGTTGCTGCCCAGGCTGGAGTGCAGGGGCGCGATCTCGGCTCACTGCAACCTCCACCTCCCCGGTTCAAGTGATTCTCCTGCCTCAGCCTCCCGGGTAGCTAGGACTACAGGCACGCGCCACCATGCCCAGCTAATTTTTGTATTTTTAGTACAATGGTTTAACATGGTTTCACCATGTTGGCCAGAATGGTCTCCATCTCTTGACTTCATGATCTGCCCACCTTGGCCTCCCAAAGTGTTGGATTACAAGCGTGAGCCACCGTGCCTGGCCAGTCCTTTTATCTCTGACAAGAGCAAAACAGAACCTTAAAGTTGAGTCACTTGCCCTTGATCACAGAGCGAAGGAGTGAATCTCAAGTCAAGGTCTCGTGGTAGCTCCCATGGAAAGGAAGCAAATGGGGTCTGGTCCTTTCAGTCATATGATTTCTACTAGTAGCTCACAAAAAAATGGCAAGCCACTAGTTTTGAGGACTGAACCTGTCTGGTATGTTAATCAAGTTTCTGGAGAAAAATCCTGTTCTAACAGTGTCAAAATCTCAGTGATAAACACTTTGCTTTCATTGCTTCTCAAACTTGAACATGCATTCCAAACCCCTGAGGCTCTGGTTACAATGTAGATCCTGATGCAGGTCAGGCTGGCAGGTGCAGAGACTGAGTTTCTAACAGCTTCCAGGTCATAACAGAGCTGCTGGTCCGCAGCCTCTGAGTAGCAAGACTGGAGGGTATGTAGGGCAAATGCAAATTCCTGCACCCCTAGCTCAGACTAAGAGAGTCCAGGTTTCAGGAGTAAGGCCTAGGAAGCTGTGTGTTTCACAAACACCCTATGAGAGTATCATCAGGGAATCTGAGAAACACCAGGGTAATTAATGCTGAAAGGTCAGGAGCCAGCAAACTGTTTCTGTAATTGGTCAGATAGTACATATTTCAGTTTTTCTAGGCTATATGGTTTCTGCTGCCACTACTCAAGCTTGCCATTGTAGTGTCAAAGTAGCCCTACGTAGATAGTATGTAAATGAATGTAACAGTATCCCAATAAAACTTTATTTACAAGAGAAAGCAGTGGGCTAGATAGTGTTATAGATTGTTTAAATGGCTTAACTCAAGTTGGCAGGAAGGAAACAGCAGTAACAATTTTGAAGACAATTTGGGGCAATGTGACCACAGGTTCTCCAAAATGCTCTAATGGGAAAGAAAGATTTAAAATAACTAGCTTGGCTCAGTACTTCAAATTGAAATAAATACAAATTGTCCTCTGATTTTGGGGGAAAAAAAAAAAAAACTTGAATGAGGAAAAACCATTCAAAATAATGGGAGCTAGAGTTTACTGCTTAAATTTCTGATTCAATAGGCCCTACATATCAGTAAGAGAACAGGCAACAGTTAAAGGCTTGTGTATCTGGAACAGTTCTGAAAACTAATTTCTAGAATTTTAGCAAGAGCACTGACATTTATTCATCAACACAGAATTTAGTTTAGAAAAGAAAAAAAAAATGCAACACTAGGCATGTCCATATTTCAAAGTTCCTTGCCTTTTGAAAATAACAAGGCCTGTAAACGCAAATGTTATTGTTACATAGTCAAATACACGGCAATATGTCAAGAGGCCACAAATCAAAAACAGACTGCGTATCAAGTCAAACGGTCTATAAGTACACTAGCCAGGCAGAAACCTTCAGAGGTTATTTGATGGCAACTGCCAACTGTGGAGTAGAGAAAATGTAAGCAACTGGAATATATGGGGCTCCGTCAATAAATGAAGAGAACAAGGCAAGGAAGATCATGACTGGACAGAAGGCAGGTTAGACCTCATAGAGAAACGCGCCCAGTGTGGGTCCCCTGTTTCTGAGAATATGATGCCCCCCAAAAAGCAGAAGCTGCCCAACCACCATCTGAGCAGGGTTTAAAGAAAGATCTTTGACCAAATGCTTAAGGACACCTTGGAACAAATATTTAGAACAGCTATGAATCCGAGAAATACCCAAGTTACAAAACATCTAATGATGGTGGCTGAACTGAAAGCAAACAAGCTGGGATCAGGAAAAAAAGGGAATATTTCTGATTTGGACTATAGAGGACAACTGAAATGGAATAAAAAGCATATGATGTGTTCATTGAGGAAACACAGGATTTAGAAGGCAGAGGAAAAGTGGGGATACATTAAAGGAAAGCAGCTTGTTTTAGATCTGCCTGTGTGCAAATCCCACAGAAGGTTCATTTTTGTTCTTTATGTGCTGTTTCAGACCAAAATTATTTATATCTTGTAAATCTCACTTACCCCACTTCATGAAAGGCCTAGTAAATAAGAATATATACCATAAAAGCATTAAAAAAAAATTCTGATATTTTCCTTTAAATGCAGTGATTTGCAAACAGTAGGTTAAGTTAATAAATGTTTTGTCTGACTGATTTCGATTAAGTTTAAAATTTCTTTTAGGGACACTGATTTTATCATAATTTAGTATTCACTTCTAAGCTGAATAAAAACGTTTAAGTACTATTTTACAGACTAAAAAAAAGGCCTGAATTTGGATCTTGGATATGCCACTAACCAATTCTATGACCCTGGGTTATTTAATTTCTATTATTTGATTTCCTCATCTGTAAAATGGGTATAATAATCCTTACTGCTTCCCAAGTGAGCATGTGGATAAAGTGAGACATCACTCCATAAGCCAGAGTCTAGCCAGTGCTTGGCACAGAGATGGAACTGATTAAATGCGAGTTCTCGTCCCTTTCCCTAGTGCATCATAATGTAATATGATATTTCAAATTTTAATTCAGGCAATTACTTAAGTAGTAATTGCTATTTGTATTTACATAGCTGCTTTGATCCAAGAAGCTCAAAGGGCTTTACTAAATTTAGCATTTTAATAAATGTTTCATTTGCATTCTGTTGATTCTGTTTACCCACACCAAAACTTGGAATTTCCTAATGCAAGACAATCAGACAGGGAAACAAGACGGTCTCTTTACATTTACAGTTATCCCAGGCCTGAGTTTTGTCTATTTCCCTAAAAGTTGAGACTATCTGTTCCTATGGAATCAAATGACAGGAAGAGGCTTGAATGCACCTGCTTATTCTTGCAGCTCCTTTAGCTGCTGCCATTGAACTTGATCCCCACCACATTTTTCTCAGGCACTGACAACAGAAGCATGTTTATTGCACCAATGAATTTATATATAATCAGCACAATAAACATTATTAAATTGTCGGGAGAAAATCAAAGCATGAGGCACAGTGCCAGTACTGAATTCTAATGATGCTGAATGTCCATGATTACGCAGGGACAGGATCTTAACAAGCCTTGATTTGAACGTTGGCATCCGCCTCACAAATCACATGGGCCGCTCCTCCCGTAATAGTGCTGAATATTGATAAATGTCCCTACCCTGCGCAACAGGGAAGTGGGTTTCTATTGGCAATCTTTACCAAAGTGTGTTTTTTCCCTTCTCTACACTCAAGGGTTTACCCTGAATGATTTAATTATAATTTTCCTTGTGTAAGACAAATTAAAGAGGAGAGTAGGAGTGTCGTGCCAAGCACATTATTTATCTCCTCAACAGATTGCAGCTCACCAAACCCCAGAGCTGCTGCTACTGCAGTGGCTGCTCACAGGAGCCAGCAAAATGCACGGGGGCAAGAGTGGGGGAGAAAGAGTTTTCCAAATGGCATGGAAATAAATACGTGACTCAGCTGAGATCATTAGCCATCTCGCTACTTTGAAAATAAACAAAAACTCTCACAACACTACCTTTATCCAACAAATGTTCCCATCGAGTACCCCCAGATCATGTCAGAAAGAAATCTTAAAGCGGCTAACCCAAGATGAAGGTCATGGGGCTAGATGGTAATTCAGTGTGGCAGAGACTCTTCCTTGCCCATCAGAATGGAGAGAAAAGAATATTACACAGAAATCAAAGAAGAGCTTGGAAGGACACATATTTCACAAATGCACTGGTGAGTAAGAGAGAAACCTTATCACAGGCAGTGACAAGAAACTCCTGAGACAACTGGCAGATGAGTGGACAGTGAGACCAAACCTTTACAGTGACAGGTTTTTTTGTTTGTTTTGGTTTTGGTATTTAACTGGGTATCATATGTGATTTTTAAATTAAGCCTAATAACATAATGCTACATAATATTCATTTGAAATGTTTATATGTATACAAAGCTGGCTAACTAAAAATTGCCTTTTTTTTTTTTTTTTTAAGCGACAGGATCTTGCTCTATTGCCCAGGCTGGAGAACAATGGTGTGATCACGGCTCACTGCAGCCTCAAACTCCTGAACTCAAATGATCCTCCCACCTCAGCCTCTCGAGTAACTGGGACTCCAGGTGCATGCCACCACATCAGGTTAATTTTTTAAAAAGATGTTTAATAGAAATTGGGGTTCCTCTATGTTGTCCAGGCTAGTCTTGAACTCCTGGCCTGAAGCAATCCTTCTGCTTCGACCTCCCAAAGTCCTGAGATTACCAGCATGAACCACTGTACCAGGCCTAATTGAGTTTTCAATTCTATAAGCTTAAAACTTCTGAATTATCTTTAACTGAAGGTGCTCATTTGCCTTGTTAGCTACATTCAGTTAAAATGTGCTGACTAGAATTTTTCTTTTAATCTAGCCACATCTAGGAACCTACCAGATAATACAAACTGAGAGATTCAAGAGATTAAGTAGTGGCATACAATTTCATAGTTGCTTCTTTTTTGCATGTACAACTGGAAAACTCAGCCTGCTTTTACAACCAGATTAAGGCTCATTAAAATCTGAATTCTTTTCTGATCCATATTCTAATTCTGGTGTGTAGTATAATGAAGATTAAGCACAACTTTTGTGCAGACAAATAAGGACTATAAAAAAAATTCAAACAAACTTAGTCTCCTGGAATCAGACTGTCTCTTAGATCCATTTACTTTCAAATGTGCCGTAAGACATGAAAAAGGCTATTCTTCTCCCACTTGCCTCCTTGCTAATCTATCACCTGACTGCAGATATAGAACCTTTTAGAAAATGAAACTGAGCACAGTGCATCTAAACAAGAAGAGTTTTCTATGTCACAGGAAATCTGTGCAGGCTCCACAATGGCCGACGAGACTGCAACAAATACCTTAAGTGCATCAGTCGGCATTTTTCAGTGTATGGCCTCCTGCTCTGCCTATGGATAAAGATGTAATTCAATCGCTCTGCAGTAAATGGACGCATCAACCTTAAGACATCAAAACCAAGTACAGCAAAGGACAACAGCCTAGAACCTTTTCTTTAATGTTATCTAAGGTTTACTTTCTTGGAAAAAAAAAAAAGACACTATAAGAGACTGTAAAGCAAGAGCTAAGATTGGCTTCCAGACATACGTATCTATCCTCGTTGGAAACAACACAAGCCACATCTCACCCAAGGGCTCCAAACTGATTCTTAGTGTCCACCCTTCTATTCTTCAAACTCTTCTAAACCAATATGCTTAATGCCTCTGTTAGTTCTCAGGTGTCTGCCTCAGAAATTCCAAAATGATCTTGGAAAGACAGTTGAAACTTTTAGTTAAAGCACCTATATATTATCCTCCTCTCTGATAATCACTCATGGTTTTATGCTTGAACATGGGGAGTGTGAGAGTGTGTGTGTGTGTGTGTGTGTGTGTGTTCAGATAATATTTTTCTGGTATAAAGATATACATCTAATTAAACCAGTAGGCTTCTTAATGCTCAATATTTTGAGAAATATAAGAAATTATATTTGTAACTCTATAACTGAAATATATAAAGTTTATCCCGAGCCATTTTGATTAAAAAACAAAATACAGAATTTGCTTTTTCCTCCTAGAAATGGCATTTTTGTGTGTGGAAGCTCTGCATATGAAATATATAGAAAACAGTTTAGAGACGGTAAACTCAAAAAAAGTTTTCAATTTTAGGAACTGTATTTTCTACTCTTGAAAAACACTGAGAACAGTAGCATTATTGCTTCTGGGTACTAAGACATAATAACATGAATTAACAGCTTTATTTTCTTAGAACTGCATGCTAACATAACCTATTCCAGATCTCTGAGACAAGCTCAGCTTCAAGTAAAACTCATGTAAAGCCCAGGACAATTCAAAAATAAAATATCTTAACTTCTCAATAGGAATACAGCTGCTGAGACAATGCTACACTATACCCTGCCATGAAGAGAAAGTGTGCTTTGTCTGTTTATGTGAGTATATACAACAGACCCCCTCGTCCACCCGCTGCCACCACCACTACCTCTTCTGTCTCTCCATCCTCCAAACCTTCACGCAGAATACATACGGAAAAGACCATGTGCTCCGGGGCACAATGATGAAAAACATGGGCGCCCAGCCTTCAAGGGGAGCAATGTAGAGTAACATAAGTTCTATGTTTTCTCAAACCATAATTCAAAATTGCCCACAGCAGACACTACTATTCCCTTAGAAGGCACTTCCAGCCAAGGAATTCAGCTTGTACGGAGTGAGCACTTGGCAGAAGGAGTAGGTCTGGAAGCCTGGAAATCCAACCCATCCAATGAGAAACTACACGACTTCTGCCCGGGTTCCTAAGCTGAGAGTAGATCTACATAAGTGCTAATTCCATGTTGAAAAGGTGAAAATAATTAGATGTTTCACACCCAAACCATGCTGAATACATTCTTCAGTAATTATATGCACATTCAAGTCACATGGATCCAATTAGGGATCACTGAGATATAGCGAGGCAGGGCCACCCACCCCTCTAATGTGAAAGGCAGTTTGGGACCCATCTCAGTGGCTGGTTCCTACCTTTCCCTTTTGGGAGTGTGGACTGAGAGCTGTCCGTTGGTAGAGGCATGTGGGTTCATTATTAAAGAGGTCTTGGAAGGTGCAGAGGAGGACACACATGTCGTGGTCAGATCCAAACTGCTGTGATTGTTGCCTGTGGTTTCTTCTGCAGTATGAGCACTCGTTACTTCTTTCCAGAGCTGCTGCAGTTCTGTTGGAATCATGCCTGAAACAAACAAATTGGATAATTAAATCAATTAACAGCTAATTCCGTCCTCTTCAAACAGTAATTAAATCAAAGAGTCAGTAAACAAAGCCTAGTGTTAGGGGGGTTTTTTGGTGAGTGCAGTTTTTTTTCCCTCCCAACTCAGGCAGATGTGGTAGTAAAAAGTGTGTCCTCCTACTGAGCCACTGAGTGGAAGTTGCCCTCCTCGCACATAAAAGATTCAGGTGAAACGGATTCAAAACACAGTTGCTTTGCCACAATAATATGCCTCTAACCATCCAAAGTGCTATTTCTCAATTTTTTATGACAAAAAGTAGATCGATGTTACCTTAGTTTTAGACACAAAGGGCTCAAAATAAATTAGTTCAACTATACTATTATGACAATATGAACTACAAAGTGAATAATTTTTGTGCTTAAGTCTTAAATGATGACAAATAGCTTTGTTATTAAATATAGTTTTTATTAATCACTTTTAGACATAAATTATGAATTCATATCGTCTTCCTGAAATGCTTTTCAACTTTTAACAGTCAAATTGATTATACTATGATTATTTCATTAACACACCTATCTTCCTCATTAATTTTGGTTTCGAGTACCACATGTTTAATTGATGGATGTGTCTACTGAAAAACTGTATAACTTTTTATACAAGTAACACTATTATTACTGTCATTTCTTAGATCAATGGTAATGAACCATTGCAGAATAAAATGAAAACGTAAAATAAACTTGGAGTAATAAAGTTCTCTTGTTTTTTTTTAAAGGGGATCAAAATGCACATGGGCCTTTTAAGGAGTGAATCCAGCATTTTCCCCAAGAAGACACACAATCAGTATACCACTGTCACAACTGTGGGCCTCTTAGTCTTTATCCTGGTGGCATGCCTCTTGCAGCTCAGGATTTCCAAATCCCACCTTGATGCAGATTCTAGCCGATACATGCACAGAAGAAAAATATTCTAGATGCCAACTAACAACAACAAACAGTAACTTCCTTTGGGGGAACACTGAAAAGAAACCATAAGCCCTGAACATCGTAAGGCAATACCACATGAGAAGTGGACCTCTGGATTGCAGTTCATTGTTTCAATCAACTGTAACACAGCCTACCCAGAAAGCCTGCCATTTTCTGACTATACAGCCGCAGCCGAAACATGCATGTTTCCTACCAAACCTAAGGTATTGAATTAAAAAAGAAGGCTGTGCGCATTATATTCATTTGAAACACATAATAAAAAATGCCAAGGTCTAAATTTAATTTATTTTTGTCATTTAGAATACAATGGATAGATAATCATCTCAACGTGATCAGCCAAACATCTTTACTTTGCTAAACTGTTAAAGATTTTAATTATGCTAGCATTGGAGAGCACTGGTCTAATGAGGCGATGGACTCCAGAGAATCCGAGTGGTTAAGAACTGTGAAATGAGTCTGATAGGATTTTTTTATATTCACCGTGGATCCTTTGCATATCAAAGAGGAGTAAATTATTGCACAGCAGACCAATAACCTTCCCCGCCTTTCTGAGGGGAGCGTTAACAAAAACAGTTGGTCTCTCCTAACGGTTCTCCACGAAAATGTTCAAATGCTCAAGTATTTGCAATTAATATATATTATAAAGGAGGCTTCAAATGATACATTAAGTGCTCAGATATTCTTAGAAGGCATCCTCGACAGTTTTCTTCTCCCTTCATAAAAATCAAATGCCAATTATATTTTGATGGACTTTGTCCCAAATGAGCATTTAGTTATTAGGCATATTCAATTATCACTTGTCCCCTGAAATTAAACCTCGGAGGCAAATTAAACAAAGGGAAAGGTCACTCCACAATCCCAAGTCCGGTTTTGCTGCATCTGGGCTATTATTTCCAAACACCTTTCCAAGTGACAGGTGGGACGCATCTGTAGCTAGCAGGCCTGCCACTGCTGTCTGCACACCAACAATTACCTGTGAACACGGGTGACCCTCAGACCACTGTTTACTCAATGGAAACAATAGTTAATAGGCTTGTCTGCTGATGATAGCATATTGATATAAAACTACACAAGTCAACACCTATTTTTATTTTCTAGAGAGTAAACACATGAAAAGAACAAGCCACCAATTTTTCAACTCAAACTAATTGATTTCTGGGTCAGCTGCATGGGAGACGGGAAGACAAGGACAGGGTTCTCAGAACTGTGTTAACTCCCACTTTCTCTCGAAGAAAAGCAGAACTTCGATGCTGTTTTAAAAGCAAACTGTTTATCTAGCAAATAAAGACAAAGACAAATGTATTCACCACTTGATATACCTACAGGGTGCATTAATGTTACTCTGCTCACCACCTATTCCAATGGGCTGGCACATCAGTTTCATTATCCATAGAGAAAAACAGTAAATAAAAATAGTGACTCATTAAGTGACAACAGCAATACTTCTGGGTCAAACTGCAATGTGATAATTACTTTTAAGAACGTTCTCAACACGCTTAACACAGAGGCAGTCAAATCGCTCTCCTCCATCGATGCCATGCATTGTTAGGGGTGTTAAACCGTTAGTTCAATGAACACTACCTACCAAAGGGTGTTGTTATGTGACAGCTAAAACCTCATGTTAGACAGATAAAAGGTAACCTAGTCACTCATCAGACTTAAATGGATATCAAATTTCCAGAAAGTATGCATTTCTTCCAAAATGGAAGACTAAGAATAGTACAAAGTTAAATCCATTAGCAGGTACATAACCAAGCATGTAATTTTCTGCTACCCAGAGTTTACATTTTAAAAATTAAAAGGTCAGGATGAGACTGAAAGAATATTTCTATATGAAATTACTGGTGCTAGGGAGGATCAGATGATTAATGAGACCAAGGTGAAAAGCAGATATGCTAATTATGTAAAACAGAGAGAAGACCCTACAATCACCTTAAAAACAACAGAAAATATCCCTCCATTTCATATTATAAAACCTTCAGGAAAAAAAAAAAAGGCCTTCAAAATATTAATTATCTATCTATTCCTATACTTGACATTTCCATGTTTAAGGTTAACTCGGCAAGGCCATGAACAGGTATGTAAAATAATCTTGATGATTTTATTATGAAGTGGACATTACCAGTATCTTTAACAGATAACCCCTATGCCTTGCAAGGTTTCTTTTTCCAAGACAACTGGCCCCTTCATTATAAAAGAAAACGCAGGCACAGGTTTAAAAAATGTATGTTGTGGGGACAGGTGACAGATTACTGCTCATGGAACTCAATTTTACAACCCCAGGTATCAGTGGCTCCAAGACAAACAGAGTTGATCAACCTTTTTTTGTCCTTGTACATCCATACCCAGGTGACCATGTTCAAGCAAGCAGAAAGTTGATTTAAACCTCATAATGACATCGGTTTTAAGCCATCATCTCTCTGATAAAAAAAAAATTGTGTTCTAGTCCAACATGACTGAATTCTCCAGCCACTTTGGGTGAGGGAGTTAGGGAACAAAACCAACCTTGATTCAAAGAGATGGAAATAGCACTGGTAGTCCACTTTACTGCAAGAACCTGACACCAAAAATATTTATGTTTACATTTATGCCATCTCAGGTGCACACAGAGGCACCCCTTAGACTTCAAATATGCTTCTTCCTAATGTTGCAGGGGCTAATCGTTATAGCAGACTGCTAAGCCTATCAATCAATGCCATGACTAGTGAATTACCTACCAGTGTCTCTTGATATGTTACTGCAGAGATTACACTTCATGCATCACCACATTCATTTCTTTCACATTACACATGAGCTTGTCTTGTCACTGCCCAATTGCCCTCTTTTGGACAGCTTAACTGATGTACTATAACAATGAACCTTAGTGAGCAAACTTAATGGTATAGGAGTGGTGGGAAAAGATGAGAGAGGTTGGAGCTTGGGTCCAGTAGGTGTGTCAGAACAGCCTGCCATGTTTCCAGCAATAAACCCAAAGGTGTAATTAACGTATGCTATGACATTCTGCAAGCACAAAAATATATAAATATATATATATATATATATATATATTCCTTCTTTTCTCCTTGTATTGCTTGGTTATGACATCTTCTGTTTTGACAGTGGAGATGCTGAGTATGTATCGAGCAGTCACGGCAAAAAGGAGTGGAGGGGCAAGAGAGAAGTTAAGAGGAAAAAGCCTTGGTCTCAATATTAAAAACAAAAACAGACTCATAAGGGAAACAAGATGGGTGTGGTTGACTCAAGAGAAAAGATCAAATGCAGACATGCTTCCCTGATTTCACTTGACCCCAAAAGTTACCAAACAAATGACCATACCTTAAGCAACAGAAGGAGGTTCCACATTTTTAACCTTCTTCAGAAGGCAACTGAATCGAAGACACCAACGGCTTTAGCTACTAGCCTTTAAGGCACATATAAACCAACATCCAAACTTACTAGAGTTCAAAGAACTTCTGGCCTTGAAGAGGCAACTCAACTCTGCTCTACCATGCATGGATGGGGGAACTGCGCTTCAAAACATAGGCATGGCACTTTCTACTTTCTCTTTCCTTCCTTCCAGCCTGTCCGCCCTCCCTCCCTCTTGACATCCCTTCCTCCTTCCCTCCCACCTTCCTTTCTAGTTCTGAATAATCCATCTGCTTTCACATCACATATGTGAAAGTCAGAGTTGCTTAAACCAAGACAATGTCCTAAAAACGCCTAGAGTTCCCATTTGTTTCTGATGTCCATCACCCTCAGGATAAAATGTCAGTGGGCTTTTCAAAAGAAATTCACTAAATGTTTAAAATCTTACTCTTCAAGAAATCTCAGAGGTTGAAGAACTGGGGATGGAAACGGTACCTGTTCTGATGAGTGCAGAACTAATTTGTTCAAAAATCAACAGATGAATGTCAAAAGAAAAAAAAAAGAAACTAAACAAAAAACCACCTTGGCTTTCGTAACAGAAAGTGGTTGATTTTAACCATTTACAGAAAAGTAAACCTGAATTTATCCCTAGATATTAAAACATGGCATTTGCTAAGATTTAAAATAGCACACGTTACATGGTTAAAAAAAAAATGCCTTAAATAAATAATAAAAGGCTTCAGGAAAATTCCTTTGTGGTTCCAAAGAGAAACACTGCAAGAGTCCACTAAAATGCTCAATAAGTGCAAAGTAGTGTCTCATTCCGTTACTCCAAGAATGTCCAACAACGGGACTGCTCTGCGACAGCCTAGCCTTCAGACCACCCTAAGACTTTATTTTGCCATCAACAAGCATTTTACCTTCTACATGGGTCCATCACGATCCCACTCCACTTTTCTTAAAAGAGGCTACTGCATGTTTTGATGGACAACGTCCTTAACAAATATACCAAGAGACAGCTCACCACCTCCACCCAAAGTCTTCACAGAGCTATGCCTTCTATATAATCAACGCATACCTTGAGCAAGAGGTTGAAGGGGAAGGGCAGGCTGCCCGGGCTGAATTGTCAGAAGGCCTTGGCGCTGCAAAGACAGGAGGTGCTGCTGCTGTAACTGCTGCATCTGTAAAAGCTGCTGCTGAAAAGCCAACTGCTGGGTAGCCACCTGCTGTTGCTGTAAGAAATCAGGAAGAAAAAAATGAGATGGCCACTTCCCAAGGAAGGTTAAAAGTATGGACACTTCAAAACCCACCATCATAGTCAAATGCTGAGAACGGTCACTGGAGCTCAGTGGAGGGCTCCGTGTCAAGGTTTAAAAGGGACAGAACATACCTCCTCTGAAGAGGGGTGAGGGGGTGAGTGTTACCTTCCTACTGCCCGCTCCCATAAATAAATAATTCGTCAATCAAGCCAGCTCTCCCCACAGTTTGAAAGGCCTAAGTTTTGTCATCAAGATGTGAACTTTTCGACTTTGAAATTTTTAATTATGCACACTAGAGAGAAGACTGCATCATTCTGGTCTGAAGGGGTTTGAACCCTGAACCTTTGAGGTGTAAAAGAACAAGTTGCCTCCCTCCCTGCCTGCACCGGCAGAAGCTTTTAACTACTCTGTTTATCACTTCTGACATAAATAAATGAGAAAAAATCAGACCTTTGAAGAAGAAAAACTTCATCTAATATTGTTAATTAGCCATGACAAACGATGAAATAACATTGTAAATCTTTCATAGAAACAGCCACTAGATTTTAATTACACACATTCATAATTTAGCAAACAACATCGTACTCGACTGTAAGTTTAATATGAACGACAGTCTAAGCTTCAGATGCCTTAACGTGGCTTTAGTCTCAGAAACCCCCAGGTCTGGTTGCTGGTCCTGCTTCCCCCACCTGCTTTGTTCTTGAAAAGAAGGGGCTTTACGACATGATAAATATCTTTTTGTTGATTGCACAATGACAGGAGGAAAACTTTTGTTGTGTAAAACATCAATACATCATTCCTGTGTTTAGCAGGCCTTGCTTCAGCCAAAAAAATTAATGTAGATTTCCTCAGTAATTATCTGAGTGATAGAAAGATAATACAGTGCAGTAGTACAATAAATAGAAGGAAATTATCTAATATCCTTAATCTGCTAGGAATCATATCGAGGTGGAGGTCTTAGCCACATTATGGCTAACAATTATAAAAGGAAAATTAACCCTTCCTAAACTGTAGCAAAAACAAACAAACAAAAAAAGATTCTTCAAGAAAAGAACAAGATCAGTGTTCCTAATTCTGAATATGATTCAAAAGATCAGAGAGACGTTTACAACTAAAAGGACTATCCAAGCCCTTTCAGAGACTGCATGTTCTGGCTAATAACTATACTTTACAAACAACTGCATTCACTTAACCTAACACATGACCTTGATCTGATACATCCATAAAATGGTATGTATATCAAGACCTTCCGATGCAAAGTTCAAAGAAAGAGAAAAATGGTGGTTTCCTTTCGGTCTTCATGTAGTTTATTTTACAGTAAAAACCATCATTCTCATATTAGCAACCAATTTCAGACTTACTACCATGCCACTGAGAAAGTTAATTGAGTTTCACTCCAAAAAACAAATTCTATACCACTAACAACAAAAATTTAAATAAATTTAAATGAAAAGCCAGTGTTTTCATTTTAAGAACAGCATGCATAAAATGATCCAATTGTTTTTCGCCCCTTCCCAAGTTATCACACTAATGTAAAACCCAATGATAGTTATATTCATGTCAAAATGATTTTTTCAGTTCTTCAACAGATATTAACTCACAACATTACAAAAAAAAAAAAAAAAGGGAAGGAAGAGAAAAAAACAACATTGACACAATACAAGATCAGGGAATTAGCTCTTCTGAAAGCAGAATATAAAGGAGGGGGTGGTATAGCTGGAGGTTGGGGAGGGTGTTTCCTGCCTTACTGTAACTGAAATGTTTAAAAATTTTGTATTTATATAAAATGACTGATGCCTTTTCTGTTGTCTCTGTGGCCATCCCTAGGAAAAGCTCATGAAAGCTGTCTACGTTTGAAAAGCCAGGATATAAAAGTATACAAGGCCCATTGTCCAAAGAAAGAATTTAAAAGCAACACTGGTTGCCAAACTGCGCTCCCCACCCAGTTACCAAACACAGGATACGGGTCCATTTGTTTACTTCTCACAATTGAATGCATACAAAAAAGGTCTCCGTGCAGTCCCCTCGGCAGGTCAGTAGTCAGTGTTAAAATGCTCAAATGCCCTGATAAACCTCGAGTTTCGGATCCCCTCCCTAGAGCTGCAGTCAAAGGTCTGTTTTCCTTTCTTCGGCTACTCCCTACTGCCTAACATAAACTGTCATAACTGCCCCGGACAAACGGCCCTTTTAAAACAATCAACTTAGCCTACCTCACCCGCACAGGATGGAATCTTTTTATTTTTTTATTTTTTTTGTAGCCCATTTAAAAATGAATTCTGCTATTTTCCACACCACTTCTGCCCAATAATTATGAGCAGTCACTTCAATACCTGTATTGGGCCTACATCCTCTTCCTCCCCATATTCCTACCTAAGAGCATCTACCTTCTTAAGGAAGGTCCTGTCTTGGTGCAACCCAGTATGGAGCCAAACTTTCCCAAGGAAACATCTCAAGGAACTTTAGGAGGGGAGGGAAAAAAAAGAGCAAAGGTACATTGTTCCCGCCAAAGATCAGGTGTCTCACTGAAGAGATAATCAAAACAGGAAAAAAAAAGAAGGAGGGGTGTGGGGAGCCTGAAAATACAAAATTATGAGCCACTAGTGACTGGGGACTCAGTAAATTAACATACTTGTTCCATCTGTCAACATCCAAGTTCAAACCTTGTTAAAATCATAACCACCAGTCGACATCATGAAATTGCTACCGTGTGACTCCATCTCATTTTAGCACAAAAGGACCACCACCTGCATGGTAATTGCAGGAGACTGGCCCCTACCTCAAGAAAATACAAATCTGCTAACCATTGCTACCCTGGGTCTCAGACAAATCCACTGGCACCACGAATCCAAGGAGACCCATCCACTGGTCTGCCCACCTCAAAGGATATGCCAAGCAACCTATATCCCGGGTCACCACTGCCTGGGAAGTAGATGACAAAGCATGGACCAGAGCAAACTTAGAGACCTGGAGATGCAAGGTTGTTGCTACATTGCCTCCCATTCTCCTTGTTCAGACATAGTGTTCTCTTTCCTCTGACCCCCTGCTCCACTCCCTTCCCAAACTCAGGCACCACTATCAGCTTCGTGCTCTGGGATGCTCTCCTTTCTGACTACAGCAATTTGGGAGAGGTAACTTTTATCCTTCTTTCTGCTGTGTAACTTTCCCCTTCACATTTCTTTATCTGCCCTCTGCGCTCATGTGAACTTTCATGTTCTCCCAGCGTGCAGACGTGCATTCCAAACTATGTCTCGCAGACAAAATAAGAGGTTAATAAGAAGTGGCAACAGAAAGGAAAAACACAATCCCTGGTAACTGATAAGAATGACAGTGGCAGCCCTTTTTTGTTTGTCTTCAAATATAGAGTTAAAGATCTTTAAAAAACTAAATTTTGATGCCTTTGAAAAGAAAGAAGCACAAAATAACAACAGGGGGTTATTGCCTGCAAGCCACAGGGGAGAAACTCCATAATTCTTATTCTCCCTTTTGAAGGCTGTTAGCAATCTGATTCAAAAAAGCAACAGCAGAAGGGGAAACCTCTTGAGGCTGTAACCATTTCCTGTGATCATGCATAATGTGCTTCAAAAGTGGGTTTTTACCAATTCTGTTGATCAATTGCACCTCCTTCATACCCCTTCTTTTTTCTGCTGTGTTTACATCTGATGTGACTCAATGACAAGCACTGTCTGAGACTGTGAAACAGGCCTGTCATGTTGATTTATGGGCGCATCAAACCACAACTTGTCCAAACTGAAGCTCGCAGTTCATTAATTAGAGAGTTGTGACTTTGAAGTCAGCTTTCAGACTGTGGTTTTTAACATTTGGCTTAATTTATATGCTCTTGAATGTGGATCTCTAAGGAAAAAACTGAAATTCCCTTCTTGTCTTTGAACTTCTTTTGACCGCACAATAATCATTTCTTTGTCCAGAGTGATGCCTGCAATCCCAGAGTCATTAACGCGCATTGAACTGCCACTGATGAGTAAGCCCTGCTGAATTAGAAAAACAGCCAGCAAAACAAAGCTGAGAGCCTTCTGCACAGTGATATCTCACAATTACATGCCTTCCCTCCCTGTGCCATTTCCATTTTAATTACTGTTAGTCCTTTAGATTTACATTTTAGACACTTTTTAATCTGTTCCCTTTTTTATTATAGCAGCACCCGGTAGCGCGCCACTGTACATAAGGTTGTGTCAGCATTTTCATTAAAACACCTCCTCCCCCTTTCACCCCAAAACTGCCCCTGCTCTGCAGGGCTTTACATCCGGGCTGCTCAACAGGACTCCAGGGTGAAAACTTGGCAGGACATGGAAAACGTCCCCAATTTGTGTCGGGGGAGGAGGCAGCAAAGGGAGAACGTCTGGGTCACTCCCAGTGTGTAAAATTAGCACAGCCCAGGATCCTCACTCAGGTGAGGGGCAGGGATGTCGAGTCACCTGGCAGGACGCCCTGCAAAAGAACAAAAGTGACCACCTGCTTAGGGCTGGCGAAGAAGCTGTTGAAGTGGACGACGTGCTGTATAAAGAATTATAAATTGTGTCATCCCAAGGAGAACACTTAAGCAAAAAAAAATTTCAGTCCACTGTAGAAATATGAGGAGGCAAGTTAAAATGGATAACTCTGGAATGGGTAGAAAGATGTCATAATAACGCACACATGCACACAGATACGCCCACAACTGAGTCTCACCCACGTAGAATTGAATAGAAGGTGAACTGGGAACTCCCTGGAAAGGCCTTCCCATTTATGGGACTAACACTGTCAACCTTCGTGGTGTGGCATAACGTGGTAAGTTATGGACACTACCAAGCATGATGCATGTAGAAGCTATTATATACTTTTTTCTGCCCCCCATCAGGAAAGCACAACCCAAGCTGGAGTCTTCTCTAACTTTAACTCATGCTATCTGGTACATGCCTTTAGCAATCACATTATGTACAACTTTCAGGAAGAAGTTAAACAAAAGATGTGGATGTTTAATCTTGTTCTAACTTTTTTGTTTGTTTATCCAACTCACAAGGGGTTATTCTTCAAATGGAAAAGGCCATCACCACACACCCAAGCTCTCTGAGCTGGGAAAAAGAAAATTAAGTGGGCATCCAAGTAAAATTTTTCTGAAAGCACTTCACTTCCCACAGCTCCATCCTGGCCCTCAGTTGTTACCACGTTGCAAAAAGTAACCTGAAGGCTCTGTCAATGATGCCTCTCCTGATCCTCACACAGGTACATGTGCAGTGGTGTTATAAAATATGTGGCAGCAAGCAAATGGAACCCAGAAAAATCTGAGCAAAAACAGGACAATAACTCTCAGTCTGAAAGCTGAGAACCGATAGAGTCAGCTCAGTTGTGCAATCATTTAAAAGATGAATGACAGTTTAATAGCCACTAGATAGTCCTCTGGGATCTGTGGTTTGAAAGTAAAATATGTATTGTCGGTACCTCTTTAGGCTGTTTTCCAGCATGTTGTTGTTGTAAAAGTTGAAGCTGCAACTGTTCCTGTTGTTTTTTATAAAACTCTTGAAGCTGCTGCTACAAAGGAAAGAGAGGACGGTAAGTAACAGAGGGTAGCGCCAATGCACTGTCCCTTTTGGTGCCATACACAAACTGTGATTTGAAAAATAGCATCCTTTTATCTGTAATGGCCTGACCTTTAGTTTGAAACTCGACAATAAATTCAGCGCACACTGACTATTCTTGGCATTATTGTTTGAAAAGTAATCTCCAAAATGAACTGATGAAAAACATACCATTTTCTACACAAACTAATTAAAATAAGGCAAGGAATGACCTTTGATTGTACAACAAAGCGAAATGCCCTTGCTGAGAAAGTCTGGTGAATCTCTTCTGCATGCTTTCTAAATGACAGAGCTGGGCACTATGCAGTGTTATTCAGTATATGCAGGGACAGCCCTGGGAGCTTCCGCTGCATCCTGTCCCCACCACCCCAGGCCAGTGACTCCCACCACTGTAGTTCCGCATCTCATCTATTTGGTTCAGGTGGCTGTGAAGTCTGAATATTAGGTCCCCATGGTGCAATGACAACCAGAAGTTCATTACGGCAACATCGTACGTGGAAGATGTAAAATCAACTCTGGACCTTAAAATTAGCAAACTCCAAAATGCTTATGTTTAAAGAAAAAAAAAATCAGTAAGCTGCTGAGCTGAAATGGGGACTTCAAGAGCTGTCATATTTAAACCCACTCCCAACGTGCTCCTCATTTTGCTTTGATTCATACCATTTAAGGAGCCTCTGGGCTTACCAAATAAAAGAGTGTAAAGCCATCTAAGCCTAAAAGATCTTACTGCTACCAAGTCCATTACAGCGCTGATCTCAGTCCATCAGGTACTTTCCAGGCCCAAAGCCTAGTCACTGTGGCAGGGCTCCTCTCTTTCAGGCATGCAGAAGCTCATTGATTATTCAGGGACTGGTCTGTGTCCTGCCCCGCCCACGCCGCTCTACTTACTTTTCACTGGGCAAAGGAGCTGCTCTGGTGCAGGGGAGACTGTGAATGGAGCGATGGGGGCCCTAGGTTCTGGGGGAGACAGGCTGGAGGCGGAGGAAGGACAATTACCTGTTGAAGCATGAGGGCCTGCTGCTGCTGGAGGAGAACCTGGAGCTGCTGAGGGCTCAGCACTTGTTGTTGGAGGATCTGCTGCATTTGCTGGGGAGTGATAACTTGAGGTGTCATCATAGCCACTGACACGGGAACCTAGAACGTTAATGAAGGATAAATACGAAGCCAGGAAATCAGAAGCACGCAGCCTCCCAGGTTCAGGTGCAGACTGCCATCAGCCTGCTTAAAGAGTTGACCAATTTCCCATGCAACATGTTATTTATCCGGAGGGGATGTAGCAACAGATTCTAGTTAATCTAGGATGGAGTTTATTTTGAGGAAAGAAAAATAAAATCTTGCTGTACTGACAGGGGTTCCAGGCAGCCTTGGAAGTAGACAAAAAGGACAATCTTAATAAACCCTAACTGGAGTTAGGATAGACAGTTCTCAATTGCTTATTAAGAGTAAGTTTTTGATCAAAACGATCTGTGGCAATTTAACCCAAACTTGGATTTTGTTTTAGGGAAGAAGATAAATGGGAACCAACACCTTCGCAGTTGGAGCTCATGTGACCCACTCACTCTGTGGACAGTGATTTTAAGAACAATCCATGAATGCTTAGGCTTGCGGGGAACGGAACCTTGGACACACCTTCTGAACTTAAACACAGACCCTTCGCATGATGCCTTTTACCCTTCCTTATTCCCCCAGCATACAGATGTCTCAATTCTTTCATATTATGTGCAATACCATTAAAAGCCGCTTTCCATGACATTTCAGTGACAAACAGCTACAGTGATGAACTTGATAGCATTTCATATTTGCAACTGTTAACACGTTTCTGCACGGGCATCTCTGCAAGGAACCTGCACACTGTATCTGAAAGGATGATGTCTTGTTCAGATAAAACACTGACATTAAAATGACAGGCTGTCTTGGCCAAGGTTACACAAATTGTATTCAAGCGGATACCTAATGACAATGCTATGAATTCTGCAAGCTTTCTAGAATGTAATTTAGCTATTCAAAATAATCACTGCACTTGTGTTTAATTTGCAGACTACATGAGAACCATTTTGTCAGTCCCCGTAATGCAAGAAGACTATTTCATGAAAAATCACCCCCCTCCGTAAAAAGATAAGGAAAGAAAAAAACAATGAAAGAAAAGACAAAACCTGTATGTCTTTTAACCGTAATATTTAAGCATCTTACTTTTCTTTGGTTTCTAATCAAACATGTGACAGCAAGAAGCTAGAAGCAGTAAAGGATATACTTTGTTAAAAAGGATCTGCTGTCATCTCATGTATTACAATAAAAGGTAATAACATGTTTTGCACTTTGCCTGTGTGCCACTTAAAAAAAAAATCCGGCAGACAATAGCTGATCAGAAGATAAAAGAATCAAAAAATCGTTCAGGGGAGCAGTAAGCAAAAGGCAGAAATGCAGTATTAATTTTATGTAACATAATGTCTTAATATGCAGTTTATCTTGACTTTTTCACATGATTTGTCCTGTCATTTGCATAGCGAGCTCTCATTCCTAATTTCACAGTCATTATGCACTGATGTCCCGATTTCTCAGCATCACTAATTTTGATGAACTAAAAATGGTTCCTGAAGGTCAGATTCATGTACAGTGAATGTTCTCCACTGTTGTGGTGGGCATGTTTCATGTGTGGGGATGCTGGTGTGCAAGTTTCGTGTGTTTGGAAAACACTAGCTAGAACATTCGAAAAATTTCATTAACCCAGCTCTGGAAGGTCATCTATGAATTCTTCCTATTCCAGTGGCCTTTTAAGTGTAGATGTAGATACACTGTAATTTAAAACAGATGGGCATGTCTGAATATTTTCATATGCAAAATGGGACAGATGTATATGAATGGATAAATTATCCTTTTAAAAAGATACTTTGTAGCACGAAATATCACCAATGATTGGAACAGTGAACCTGCATTCAGTCTAGGGCAAACACCAGGAAGACATTATCAAAACATCTAACTATCTACAAACTAATTCCAATTAGTCTACTTTGTCTTCATACAGAAAAAACTTTTTTGATTTTTAAATATGTATTGGGTGCCAATCTGTATCCTTTCGAGCTGCTAAAGCCAGCATATCACAATAGAAGTTTACTTTTCCTTGAGAGTTGCATCATTATACGGGGAGGTATGATTAAGCAAACAAAAGAACCATGTTTAAGGTCTCTTTTTTCCTCTGCGTTTCTTGGATGATGTACAATATAAATATTCTTGAGCCAAATTTCTGATGGTGATGAACAGGAAAACAGGCAGGAATAGGGTGGTGTAAGATTTAAACTGGTGATGAACATGAACTTAACAGAGTTAGGACAGAAATCATCATGGAAATAACCTCCTGGTCATTTTAAAAAAGACCTATGGAAACCTCATGCCACAAAGGGGCACAGGTGAACTTTTGGAGGCAAAGGAAATATCTTATATTTCAACTGGGGTGCTGCTCATACACATGTATACAATTGTCAAAACTCTTTCAACTATGGAAGAAAATGAGTATATTTGAGCTCAGGTAAATTATCCCTCAATAAAATTGATTTTAGAAGTTACATATGTCTCCTAAAATAGTTTTGTCCCTTAACTCTGCTAAAACTAGAAGCATCTCCTTAAAGGAGAAACGACTTTGTCCCTTGACTGTCAATAATAAAAGGGGGAATCATGGACAGGCCTGACATATACATGCACAGACAATTTTGAAAGGCTGACATCCCATCAGTGGTTTAAATCTCCTTTTCCCACAATTATTTATTCCTTTTTTTTTTTTTTTTTTTTTTGCAGTCGTGTTGCAGAACAGGATAATGAATTTGAGTGTCCCCTTCTTTTTCCTTTCGGACATTTTGATGCAAGTGCCGATGAGTAATAATACGCTTTACAGCAGCAGGCACCACCACCAAAGGAGGGGAGGAAGCATGAGGCCTGGGTAATCCTCCAAACGGGTTGATCAGTCTCTGAATAATCAGAAGTGGGCTATTATATCCTGATGGCCTTAACTTCGCTTTTACTATCTGAAACCATGTTTTAATACCAGAGAGCTCTGGGCCTCCAAAGTGGGCTCCAGCTTCATTTAGCAATGTTATAAAACCGAGAATTCCCCAAAGTTTCTGTTCCAACATATCATGAAAAGAGGTTATGGAAAGCTTTAACAAACATATTCAAATGGACCAGAAACTATGGTGGGGTAGAAAAGAAAAAAAAAAAAAATCTGAGCACAGTTTTTAAGGCTTTAAATAGTTAAGAATTATAGCCTACATATCCACTCCCTTAATTCCCAACATCCAACTTTTTCATGTAGCTAGTCCCTACTAATACTAGGAATCAAAGGGCATGCAGTACCAGCGAGAGACTATTACAGCCCACACTTTATTGCCCATTACTACTGAGGTCATTAGCGGCAAGAGTGATTGTAGCAGTCTTAACCTATTGATCACTGTAACTACTATCATTTAATCCTGTGTTGAATGTCTGGAAAGCGGCTAAAGGCACACAAGAGAGAGTGCTTTAGCATTGAGAAATATGGCCAAAGCTTCAAAATTACACTTTGATTCATAAAATCTAGCCAGTGGTTTAAATCAATAGTATTTAAAACAGTCATGTGAGTTTTTAACTACAGCACTCTAATATTTATGGGCCCCTCTTTGGGAGGATTCAGTAAAAACGAAACTTTTTTTTTTTTTTTTTTTTTTTTCAGATTCCATGCCATCTACTTCAACCTCCTTGAGATAAAAATATTCATTTCTGATGTTTTCTGTGCTACAGGGCTCATGCCTTAACTGGGAGTTCAAGCTAATTCTTCATTTCTTTCTCAAAAGACGATTTAAATATAAGGCAAAAAAAAAAAAATTTCCGATACTGTAACTACCTTAACTATTTGAGTATATAGAAAGGAGTATGTTTTATGAGTTAACAATGAATCATAGAAGGCAATTTATGAAGAACTAGAATGATTCTGTCTAGCTGCCTTCAGGGATCAGAAATTCAAATTAAACTTCTGGCAGACATTTAAAGAATGCTAGCATACAAAACTGAATTTAAAAAAACGCACACAGTTAACACTCCTCAGTGGAGTTTCAAGAGGAAATCATGAATTAAAAAAACACATGGCATGATACACTGTTGACTGATACCAACTGGGTGTGGTTGCTCCCAGGTGCACACAAACCTGCGGGAATGGCAGAAATACAGCTGTGCTTGGGACATCACAGCTCTGCTAGTATGGGCCTGCTGCTACCTTAATACCAGCAACTGGGAAAACGGTGTTAGCACTAACAACCGCTGCTGAAAGCCCATCCACTGCTGTGTAAATTCTGCCTGATATGGCTTCCTTTTCCTTCAAAGTGACTCTCTGTCATCTGAATGCTGAAGATTATTAAAATCATATGCCTTATTATTTTCTTTAACACCCAATGGGGAAAGGTAGATGATGGGAAGAGAAAAATCTAAAAAGCAAACAAACAAATAAAAACACTCAGAGAAACAATACTTATTTCTAATCTAGAAGACAATTGAAGGAATTGAGTGGGAGGGGAGAAGACACAATATAAATACTGAAAATAACATGTTATCATTTTTTTCTCTCTGTAGTTTACACTCCAGTCAACTCTAAGTAAATACTACCTAGTATACATACACACACATTTACATTTTGCCCATCAGTTATCGTCCCATAATTACCATGTGTACAAATAACAAAAATGAGAAGATAAAAAATTTTAAACATTGTTCTATTTTTATTAACCTGGTTAATAATTTAGAAACTCTTTTTACCCTCTGATCATTTGCCACATGTATGTCCCAGGAAGTTCACTTCCCTTCTAGCCTTCAGGTTGTATCTGGGTGATAACTGACCAGGTTTGGCAGTGTCACCTGGTTAATCAAATAACAGGAGCAAAACAAATTAAATTAGAAGGCTCCAGAATGTCACAACAAAACCAAACAGAGAATATAACTCCATTAAAAAGAGAAAGAAAGAAAACTATGCCAAGTTTTTATGGTCATATATTAGCTAGCCTGTGTAGAGAAAATTAAACATCACCTCTGGCCCCCTGTGAAAAACAAGTTTTTATAATTAATAAGCCAATGGGTACGACAGATGTACTGGCAAACATTAAAGTTACAAAGCTTCTATTTCTCCATGGTATTTAAAACAAAGCAAAACAGTATGAACCAACCAGGTACTATGCAGGTAACTATCATACAGTAAAGAATATACATACACTTCTGACATACTATTTCAGTCTTGAAAAAATAAAAAAAAGCATGCTATTTATGTGGAAAGTATAATTCTGTTTCATTATGGAATTCTGCTTTTTGTATAACTCTTTTAGACTTAGCTATTTTGCCACAATCCTGTACAAAGCACTAAGGCAGGTAATGGTTATTATATTAATGCAAAATCATCTAGGTAGTCAGTCATTAGCATAACAGTTCTCTCAGTAACAATACAACCAACTATTAAAAATTTTTTTTCAAAAGACCTCTTTAAAATGCAATTAGCATTTCATTTTTTTATCATTTTGTTTATTACATTCTATCAAGAAAGGCTATCTTTCTTTCACAAAAAAATTGTAAGGCCAAGACTCGCCTGCCAATCAGGAGTTATTTCAGGTTATCAACCCTAATAAGCAATCTCCAGCAAGGCTCTCTGAGCTCTTCTTTTTGTGTTTAAATTCTAAAAAGTGGCATAAATGCATATTTGTTTACAGCAGAGGTATTAGTGGAACATCAACTGCTCTCCTCTAACATTTCCCAGGCACACAAGGTTACTCCACTAAGTGCCAGTATAATTGTTTTAGCTCTAATAAATATCAGCTTCATTTGCATAAAAATGTAAAGTTTACATAAATTAAATCGCTTCTCCCATTAGCAGTTGTTAAATACAGGAAACAATGGAAGTTACACATGAAAATAATCACTCAATGAGCACTGATTCTTTCAACCTAGCAGCTATTATTATTATTTAAATCAAGAAAATGCCTCCTCTTTCCTTCTTCAACCACTTTCTCCTGCAGCTGGGATGGAAAACAATTTAGGGCACGTGAATTAAACATGCTATGGGATTTTATATTAACAACAACAACAATCATGTTTAAGTGCTGCAAATGGGAGAAGGGCAGAACTATTCCAAGAAGGTACCCCAGAAAAGATTCTAACCACAGATCTTTAGCTCTTGAAGGGAAAAGGAAGAGGCCTTGGCTAAGTAAATTCTCTTAAATTGAAGTATTACTCAAAAATAATGAAAGAGACAGCAACTGTTTCAATCCTATCTGAGACACATACATGATTAAAATAAATAAAAGATAACATGTGGATACAGTTTTACATCAACAGTTACTGTTAAATGAAGAAAAAAAGAATATCTATCTTCTGTCTAAAGAAGGTTTTTCTAACACAAAGAATTAAATTTGTAGCTCTGCTTTCTTCATGATTTAATCAGCAAAGAAAATTTCATAAGCAGCTTAACTGCAAATATGTATTTTTTCCCCATATTACTGAGAGGGAGAAGGAACTATAATTGAATTTAAACACACAGGTAGGCCCAAATTAGACCATTTCCAAAGTTTTATAAGGCCTTACTTAAGGTGCAATCACTCTTTAAAAAGAATTACAACTCAAGTTTCTCAAATCGTAGTTTCTCACGCCTATTTCCAACACCTTCACCTTATACATCACAGTTAAGCTCAAGGGTGCAAATGAGATTCTAATGAGAAAACATCAGTTGCTTCTTTGACAATCTCACCATTCACTGATTTATTTCTAATGAAGACGAAGCCCAACCAAACGCTTCCTACAAGTTAAAGGTCAAAATATATTCAAAAATGCTTAGTAAAATCAAGGCAAATGGGAAACCCGTGCAGACCCGCCTCGTGAAGTGGTGTGACAATTAGAGTAATTGTACAAAAAGCCATCTTCAGGAAAAAGTAAAAGAAATTAAGCTGCCACAACTGTAACAGGTTAGATGAAAAAAATCAAAATTTAATGTATTCTCCCCTGTGTCATCTTGTTTTGTCAAGACATCAAATAGAATTGGGAAGTACAAAATAACAAGCCCTTGAGAAATCACAGAAGCCGACCTTTTTGATGTTGTTGATTTACCTTGTTCTCAGTTATTTGAACAATGATGTTTCAGATTTAAGGGCAAGATAAAGCTTAGAAATTAAAACATGATACCAACGTATTCTAAAAAGCTCACCATAACATTTAGCCTGCAACTTCATTGATTAGTTGCTTTTAACCAGATTTGAAAATGAGGCACAATGCATGTGTTCAGTATTCATTTTTCTCATTCGAAATTAATTTCCCCTCAAACAACTGCCAGGTTGGAAGAGGGACTCAAAGAAGAGCAATCCTACAATCCAAAAGCAGAGGCCCAGATGAGCTCTTCTCAGATAATTCACGTCTCCACCATCTGCAAAGGGTTGTTTAGCTAAGAGATACCTGAGCTTTCTTTTTTAAATGGAAGAAAATAAGGCTGAATGCAAAATGCCACTTGGTGAGGGTAGGAGGGAAGTATTGCACACTCTGGAAGGACTAAAACAAGAGTTCAGAAATATGCTGCTTCCAACAAAACAAACCCTTGACCAAACAACAAATCTAGCTTACAGTGTTAAGACTATCCCCACATCTAGCCATACAGATACACAGAAAGCTACCCTTTTGCCCCAAGAGAGCTATAGCTCATCAGCAATGTAACTTCTAGTCGTACATGAAATGTTATGTGCAAAGATATATAAAATCAAGCTATCACAAGACAGCATTCTCAACTTTTATATGTAAGTAGCTCCTTCTACTTAAGCATACATATAAATCGAAAACTGCAGCAGTAAAAACTGTTTGAGGCACTAAAAATAACCTAATATTTGCAAGCATTATAATTTATGAAACCTAGACAGTTAATAAGGCTGTTTAATGCTAATTCCTTGTCATTGAATGCATATTTTTAAATGTAACACACAGAGAGACACAATTTATGTATTTATTTACTCTAACCTTTTTGATCAACTGTTGCTACATTACCCCTGGTTTGTAAATCAAGGGATGATGACTACCTGAAGTGGATTCTAACTGACCACTGTTGCTGCCCAGTTACCAAGAACATGGTTTTCAGGTTATCTTTAGTGGTATTCGTCTACAACTAAACCACATAATTAAAAATAAATTCCTCCAACCTTCCTTTTTGCTAATTCAGATTTTACTCAAATTTTAGTATAGACTGAGAAGCTAGTCACAACATTCTCTCCTGATTATCTCAAAAAACCAGTAACTCAAACAACGTTTCTGCTACATTAACCGAGACAAACTTGAAATTTCATTATTTTTAGTTAATCTAGATTTTAATTTCACCATATCTTCCAATTGTGTGGAGGTTGGCTGAAAAGTTGGAGAACTGGTCAGTGTCATAAAAGAGTTTATCTTTCAAGTGACAGGTCCTGACAACATGTAAATGGAAGGCAATGATCGTGAGGGTTTTGTTTTTTAAGGTACATTTAACTGCAAACAACAACAAAAAAATTCAAACCAACCATTCCTATCATAAGCTTTCTGATGATTTATGGTTTACCAACTGAGCAAGGTTATGCAACACTGCATGCCTTTAGATGCATTATTTCAGCTAGTTGAGATTTAATTAAGATCACAGCCTCTAAAATCCCTGTCAAATGAAAATTCAAAGAAGACAATACACTATATATCCTCATGCAGAATGTTTCCATTCCATCCCTGGAAAAATATGAGTTAATCCGCGTTTCTATGGCTGCAGACAAAAGTTCGCTAATTTTGTTTTCTTTTGACACTTAGGTTGTTTTCTATTTCATGTCATGAGATCATTCCCACCCAGGGAAGGAAGAAAAAAATCGAGAGTGATACATGTTGCAGAAAATGCTCTTGACATTATTAGCCGACATTATCATAGCTTAGCCATGATGCCATCACACTTTCATGTAATCAACCCATGCTTAAGTTTCATTTAATAAAATGTTTATTAACACAAAACAAACAGAAAGCCTACCTTAAATTACTCGGATTAGATAATTGACATGTTATGCTTCTCATTTCCTTAACCAACTTTTTGTCAGACAAGCTGCACATTTGGGCAGGAAGCAAAGTTCTTAAGGCAAACGGGTGAATATAAAGCCCATTACTTTCTTTATAAGTTGTTCTTAGGGTTAAAAAAAATTCTCTATAGATTTCTTTCTTATAGACTGGTACTGATCTATGCCATATTTTTAAAGAAAAAAAAAATGTATTACTATGTGGCCCTTTACCTAGTCAAATGTATTTTTATTTGGATCTTCTTAATATTTGGTTGCTTATCTCATGCCTTAGAAATGACAGGTGCTTGCAGTCTCACTCTTGACAGGCCACTACACAAATAACTGTCTTGCCTGAAAGGGCTAATGCAGTACTAATGAACAATAAATCAACTTTGATTATCAAGTGTCAGCCCAATGCGTTTTCAGTTCAGCTCTATCACATCCTACAGTAAGTCAGCCAGTGTCTCTGGGTAGGCAGTCTGTATTTTGGTTTCATTTTTACACACTTTTCACTGAAATGTGTCAGGCAGCTACAAAGAATCACATAAAATAGATAGAGACCTTTTTTTCAATGTATGCAAAGGGCATCAATTAGGACAAGGTGATTCTGTCTTCAGTTGATTTACTTAGTGCTCAATCTTAATAATCAAGGAAGCTTTGTATTCTTTTAAACAGTAACACCAACAGGTCAAACCCTAAACTAGAATCTTAATGTGATCAGGTTCCAGGTCTTTGGCACTGACATGCTAGCTTGCGCTCTTTACCACATAAACCACCTCTGATTGCACAGATACATTCCTCTTGGAAAACTCATTATATAAAAACAAACAAAAACAGCAACACAGAGCCGCTTTGAAAATAAAAATGCTACTTGCTTGAAACTTTTAAAAAATTGGCTTAACACTGACTTCCTAATGATAAATGTAACTTATTTTTTTTCTTAAGCAGATTAGTCATTGATAGTATGATTCACATTTCCTGTTATCAGGCTTAATTTTTCCCCCAAATGTGTCACTTTTAGAATGCTGGAATCTATGGAAATGAGGTGATTTGCATTTTTAAATTGGTTTGATTAGAACATTTGGTTTATTTGGACAAAAATATAAAATTATTAGAGATTTCAGTTATAACTGTCAGGCCTTGAAGGAGTTAATCCCAAAGAGGAAGAGTCTATATGTACTTTGCTCTAAAACTTTACCACCCACTTCCTAAAGGTCCTCTCCTTCCCATCACCATACTTGGGGAGGGAGGAAAAAAGAAGTCCCGTTTCCACTGACCGTCTTTCACGCAGTTCTGACAGTTGAGTTAGCTACATTCAGAGCCGGTTCAGCTGGGAGTACCCCGTGGCAATTCCTCAGTCTGCTGCACGTCCAAACCCAAACCCCGCTCACTACTTAATTAACCAGCCAAGTAATGCAACAGAGGTTTAGAATCCCCAACCTGCCAGAGTGTTCCATTCGCCCGCCCGCCTACTCCGGTGTGGGGCTCTGTGCCTCTCCCTCCCCCTTTACTGTGTGTGAACTCTTCGAATTTGAACAGCTAAGCTGAAAATAGCCTAGACAGATATAGAAACAAACTATCAGAAGCAAAGAAACATCCACACGGGTTACACTGAGATAGAAGGCTCCTTGTATATTTCACACGCTCTGAAAGTGACAGAAATCACACCCCAGATACGTCCCCCGAATGGAGTGATGGCGAGGGCTTCACCAAAGTGGCTGCGTGAAGGCCAGACCGGCAGAAAATGAATCGCAAACGAAAGAGAGGGAGAGAGAGAGAGAAACACACAAGCAGGACTTCCTCCAACTCTCAACTACACCCCACCCATGAACATTTAAAAAAAAAAAAGAGAGCGAGAGTGTGAGCCAGAGAGCAAGGGGGGGGGAGATCTCTCTCCAGGACCCACAGGCCTGCAGCTCCTTCTTCTCACCCCTCCACTCCCTCCCCGCCTCCACTTCCAAAGCGCAACTCCTACCCAAGTTGGTAAACAGCGAGGATGAGGATGATTTTTTAAAAGACTCAACTTCAGAACCCTCGGGCGCTCCTGCCTTCCCCAGCGAGGCCCCCAGGAAGCGGGCGCCGCGGAGCCCAGAGAAGGAGAGCGAAACCGGCAAAGATCAATCAGAAGGACCAACCTGACACTCTCCATGTAGCCGCCAGGCGCGCGGAGCCGGGCTCGGGGCGCCCGCGCGGGCCGGGCGTGGGGTCCGGCGGCCTCGGCGTGCAGGCGGACTGCACGCGCGCAGGGGCGCTCCGGCTCGCGGGCTGACAAGACGCGCCGCGCCGCGCCCACCCGCCCCGCCCTGCTCCACCAATCACAACCCGCCTCTAAACACCCCGCGCCGCGCCGTGCCGCGCCGCGCCGCGCCCCACACAATGGGCTCCGCGGCCCGCGCCCCGCGCGCCCCGGCCCCCTCCGCGCGGCAGGTGAAATCACGCTCGGGTGCAACCCTGCTTTTGTCTGGAGAGCAACTCCACTTAATAGCTGTTAACCCGGTGACCCGCCTCCGGCTGACGTCTGGGCCGGCCGGGCTCGGCGCGCACCGCTCCCTCCGGCCGGGGCTCTGCGGGGCCCGGGCTGCCGGCTGGGCGGCGTGTTTGTTTCGTCTTTGAAACTGACAAAGAGTTGTCCTAACCTTTCCGAGAAACCCGGGAGGCCGAGGAGGGGGACCCGGCGCTCACGGAGCGAAGCCGACTGCTCCGAGCAACTGTTCGGCTTCGGGAGGAGACGCGGGTCTCCCAGGCAGCGCGGAGAAGCGCTTTCCTCGAAAACCGCCCAGGGAGGAGAACTTTCGCTTCACGTCGGGGGTTTCGCAGCGCCTCGGCCACCCCACACCCCTTTCTTTCCCGGAGTCGGGCTCGCCAAAGTGTGCCAGTGTGCGCCGAGGGAAACTAAGCCGACGCGGGCTGGAAATAAATAACAACCAAACGTGCCTCGTCGCTGAACCAGGCGACTTCCCCTCTAGAACGACAGCTGCCGAAGAAAGCATCTGCCACACGTTTGCTAAGAAATAATTCTTTAAATTCCTTTCTTATTTATACAACAATAGCAACAACAAAAGCTACTCTCAATAAGCACTTTAGGATGACCTTCTCTATTAGAAATAGTCACTGCTTTTTCAGGCTATTGAAAACTGAGTATAGTGTTTTTTTTTTTTTTTTTTAAGTCAACAATATGCTAAACTTTGTTGGCTCAACTGACAAGATATAAGCGCCAGGTTAATCTAGTTCATTTCGGCGGCTCAATAAAATCACCTATTTACCATCTTCAAACTTGGAGAAAAACTTCCTGGCTTATGTATTTTTTAAAGAGATACACACAAAATCTCCGCACATATTTTTATTCTTTTTCTCAAAACATTAGAGGAAAAGGAATAGTGTGACATCAATGAATATATATTTGCTCTCAAAAAAAAAAAAAAAAAAGCAACAAAACCTGACCCAGTAATTCCAGGAGTTTTACTTGAAAGTACTTTCTGATGTGAGGTGTATTAAATGCAGGTTACTACAAACCAGAAAAAATATTGATCATATTTCCAATCAGACAAAGGCCAAAATTTCAGTAGGGTCAGCGGGGAGCAGACAATTCCCTCTTTACTGTGGCTGCAAAAAGAGAAGCGCGAAGTGACCATCAACGTATGATCAGATGTTAAATGGGCACAGCGCAGATCGCTCTTCACCCTAAAGTGTTTTTGTGTCAGATACCAAATTTATTAATGGGATTTTTTCAGGTCACAAAATGTGACCCCACCCTCTCATGAATATTCAACAGAGAATCAAGGGCGCTTTTGGGGGATGGAAGGGCCTTAAATCTGCCAAACTGTTCCCTGATTATCAGTAGAGTTCTGACTCTTAAAGAGACAAGGTGCTTTTTCCTGAGGGGCTGGCAGAAAGCCCCAACGGCAGGAAATAAAAATAAAGGAAGTGCTCTCCAACCAGTGTACATGGAGAAAGTGGAAATAGTCATTTCAAAACGCGTGACATATTTCCCCCAAAGTATTAGAATTGAGTTTTTATGCTGATAAACAAAATTGGGATGTACTTTGAATATGCAATGTATTCTAATTTTCGAAACTAAGTTCTTCATGAGGCATCCATAAAACTCATGCATACTTTTAGAAGGTGGACTAACACCTTTACAGGTGTTTCCCAGCTAATAGTCTCCAGGTGCATCAAAACAAACAACAAACAAGCAAACAGAAAACATTACAGACGCTTATGACCCAGCTGTGGAGACAAGCCTTAAACAAAATAATTAGAGAGTGATGCAATGCAATGCTTACTCAAGTACTAAATTGCATGGTGGTGGCTGTGAGCACCCTGGGACCACAAAGGAGGAGGAGATCACTAGGAGCAGGAGGGGTCTGGGAAGGCCCCATGGGGAGGTTGCCTTTAAAAGCTGATGGTTTGGATAAGGGGGAGATGAAAACAGAGACAAGGAAATGGCTTGGCACACTAACTCAGAAGCCACCTGGAGCCCATCTAACCCTCTCTCCAAACAGACAGATGATATGGTGACTCAGAGACTACTTCTGGGCAAGGAAATGTCCCATCAGTGATAAACCTGGATAAACTACATATGCCCAGGCCACTTTGGTTAATTCTAAACTCCTGTGGTCCTGTGTACTTGCCCTGTGTTTGGGATTCAGGAAGAACTGTAACTTCCATAGCTGGAGTATAATATAAAATGTTTAAACCAATAGTAACTCAGAAGACTTCATTAAAATCATTTATTAATTGCTATGAGCACCAGGTCATTTTAGAAAGGCTGAGTAAGAAAGGCCAAAAAAATTTTTCAGATTGTGGATGTTTTAAAAGTCTCATGCAGTTGTCATAACCTGAACACAAATTCCAGCTCCCATGCTACAGAGGAGGAAACTGAGGTGTAGCAAAGCAAAGTGATTTCTCCCAAGAATCAAACATGGCCAGGTGCAGTGGTTCATACTTATAATCCAGCACTTTGGGAGGCCAAAGCAGGAAGATTGCTTGAGCTTAGGGGTTTGAGACCAGCCTGGGCAATGTAGTTGGGACTCCGTCTCCAAAAAAAATAAAAATAAAATACACAGACACACAGACACACACACACACACACAGACACACACAATTAGACACATGTGATGGTGCATGCCTATAGTCCCAGCAACTTGGGAGGCTGAGGTGGGAGGATCGCTTGGAACCCAGGAGTTCAAGGCTGCAGTGAGCTGTGATCACACCACTGCACACCAACCTAGGTAACAGAGCGAGACCCTGTGTCAAAAAACAACAATAAAAAACATACCACAAGCCTCCGAGTGGAAGCAGATACTGGATAATTATAGAAAAAGAGAAGCCATAATAATATAAAATGAATACCTTGAGGGGGGGCACCATTGGCGGGGGGACAGGCCAATGTTTAAGGAAGAGTAAAGGAAATGCTAAATACCATACTTTAAAAATATTTTTGATGCCCACATCCTAACACCCACAACAGATACAGCTCTTGTTCAAACACCACATATTAAGAAACCTGTCAGTTGCTAAATGAGTCCATTATGCAGCTGGCTGTGCACTTAAGAACAGATTACTATGATCCCACACCAAACTCTAACCACCAAATAACACACCTGGGACTAAAATCATGTATTATATTTGGTTCTGCTGAGTCCTAGCCTTGAACACAGAATAAAGTGAAAGGTTTTACTGCCCATTCAGAGCTGAGAATGGAGATAAGATGTATTAAAGGAAGAGTCAGGAGGAGCATCTCCTAAGGACATTATTCCACACACTGATAAATGGCCCTGTGCTGAGGTAGACACAGCAATGGTCACTGGCCCACGTGGTCCTCAGTTCCAACGAAAGGCTTGCTTTGCCAGAAACTGCTTGGAAATAACTAGAGAGCATGGGGCAAAAAATCAACTGTGTGATCAGAGGCCAAAACCTTAATTCAAGTTTGCCGTCTTCTTCTGAACAACACCTGTGTTAACACAACACACATTTTCCTTCCCCCTTCCAATTAATTTAATGGAGTAGCCTGGACATATTCTGAAATGACAGAACTTAAAGAGATTCAACCAACTGATTCTGTTGCTGGAGAGAAAAAGCTAAAGCAACAGGAATACAAAACGTAAGCCCAGTAATATGCCTGATGGTCTGCCCAGGGAAGCTTGCCTCCCCAGAAGGAGGACTGCTTTAAGTATTTCTCCAAAGAACGCCAACGGGGCAGCCAATTAGAGTTACTAAATTGCAACAGCAATGCCCCATTCCTGAGATCTGGGCTTCTGTCTCCAAGGAACCACCATTCTGTCTTGATTTAAGCAGTGTTTTTACTTAAAAAATATAAATTAATACATCATCCATCTACAGGGAGCTAAGGCAGTTAGTTCCATATTGATATTGTTTATGCCACTGTTATGCGTATGTTGACAATGAAGCTAATTACATTCTTTTTCTTCTGTGCCTGCAAGTTGGACCAAGGGAAAAGACTGAGTTCTCACTGTTTCATAGGAGTTTAAATTCACCTTAATGCATCCTCCAAATTGCCGTTTGCCTCTTCGTGTAATGCAACATTTTATAATGCCATTGCTTCTGGTGAATTTGTATACACACGGTGTGATGTGTCAACATTCAGGTGACTTAGGAGTATGATGAGCTATGGGAAACATCAACCTAAAAACAAATCCTTTAAAAACATTCATACACACCAGAGGTAAACAAAATCATGACAAAAAAGAAAAATGGCAACATCCTTGCCTAACTCGGCATCTAACTGACAGTAATAAATTACCCTCTCTCGTTTATGATAAAACTATAATCCCTTGTTTTAACATAATGTAAAATTTGTTAATGGACTGCTTCTGCCATGAGGTTAGAACAGATTACATTGAAGTGTGCAAAGTTCTTCAAAAGGTACATGTTTTGGGGCAGTAGAGCATGTCCCGAAGTGCTGTATCCTTCAGATATCAGGGGAAAAAATCACTACGACCACCACCAATCGAGATTTGTTATTGCCCTCCCGAAGAGTGACAGTATTTTTGGCCCACCCAGAAGCAAACCCTCGATTTTTAAGCATAACCAGAAATGAGGCACTGAAGGGGAAAGAAAAGATGGCTCTCGGGAAATGAAATTACATTTTAATATTTTTTAACGTTTAATTACGTAGAAATCGCTGAATAGCAGATAAAGGCAACTGACCACCTTTATTTAGTATAGTCAGCTTTTCCAGAGACCTGTGGTGTGCAGCAGGCCTGCAAAGAGGCAAAGGGAGCATGTCCCATCCTGCCCTCTGAACAATGCTCACACGTCTTCCTCCCAGGCAACGCCACCCTCCCCTGACCCTAGGTTGACACACCCTTATGTCAAAACCTTCTTGACGCCTGCCCTCTGCTGGCAAGCCTGCCAGGATTAGGAAATTTTGACTACTACTACTTAGTCAAAAGACAACTCTTAAAAGCCAGACAGAGAAAGGACATGTAATGAACTATTAACTGGAATATATAAATTAAGACATTTAAACAAAATGGGGGGAGGAAGGGGGGTGCCCCTAGTGAAATATGGCACTTTTAATGTAAAAATGCACATTCGTCTATTCTATTGCCTGCTCGCTCACAGCAGGGGAGTGCCAAACTCCATATTTTAGCTCGCCTAAGAGAACAACCTGTATTACTGTTGGGCATCTTGCCTTCTTTTGCTCACTCTCCGGGGAGAGCATGCCGGCGCATTTTCAATAAAACACCTTCTTAGCAGTAATGGGCCACTGTTCCCATTTCAGTGGTCCCTGAGGCTTGACAATACAGTGTATTTAGCTGACTCGCGGTTCAAGTTTTCTTCTGGCATTCCTAAGATCCACAAAAAGAGAAGAGAGAGAGAGAGAAAAAAAAAAAGCAAACGAAGAATACTTGCTTATCCTTTGTTTAAGTAAGAAAACAGTTAACTTTGAGGCTGAGGAGCTGACTTACACAAAACAAGGGCGTTCTCAGGCCCTCTCCCGGCTACCGGAACCCTCCGCGCACGTGTGGGCCAGATTCCCAGCTGAAGGAGGGCTCTGGGCATTAGGGGGTAAATTTCCGCAGCAGCGTGCTGGGGTTTAACAGTGCAACTCCTGTCAGTGTCAATGGGAAGCACGAGGCCTGTACAAATCCCTGCATACCATTTCAAAAATATATCTCCAAGACGGGAAAATGAAGCTTAGCAGTTGCAACCTCAAAAGCATTCAGGAAGTAGCACTCTTGACAGCGCTTTAGATGCCGAGTAAATGCTCTTATAAAGAACACCCAATCCAGCCGACAATAAATCTTACACCGGGGAAGCCGGCACAGGGCTGTGGAATCCCCTCCAAGATAATTGCCTTCCACACTGTGTGGCATAGAAACGGCTACACAGAAAACATTTTCTGGGGCTCTGCAGCTCGCTATGGCTTGCTTTTCTTTCCTTAATAGTCACCAATTACGCAGACGCTCACACCCTATCTTTGAGAGTGACCATATAAAAGTCTCAAGGCTTGTCTCGTTTTCTAGGAAAAAAAAGGTTGTAAGGCCAGTTCTAGGGGGTAGGGGGTGGGAGAGGGAGGTTGAGAACAGAGGATGTGTGTAAGAACTCAGGAATGGAATCTGAGACAGGCATCCAGGTGAGCAAGCCTGGATGTCTCCACTTTCCAGTCTTTGAAGGTTCACGTAGTTTTCAGACATCTCCAAGTACTGGGCCTCATCTACAGGCCGCTGAAGCGATCGGCAGATCTTTTCTAGTCTACAGTGGCCTCAAGCAGGCTGTCTAACCCTGAGATAGTACGGGAGTACTAGATGTGACTGAGGATTCTATTAATGACTTTGTCAGGAATAATAGTGTGATTGTGGGTAAGTCACATCACATCTCTGCCACCTGCACATTTCACGTAAACAAAGAGGAAAAAAGGAAGATGGATGAGATCTCTCTAGTTTTTTTTTGTTTTTTTTGAGATGGAGTCTCGCTCTTGTCACCCAGCCTGGAATGCAATGGCGTATCTCAGCTCACTGCAACCTCTGCCTCCTGGGTTCAAGAAATTCTCCTGCCTCAGCCTCCCAAATAGCTGGGATTACAGGCGCCTGCCACCATACCTGGCTAATTTTCGTATTTTTGGTAGAGATAGAGTTTCACCATGTTGGCCAGGCTGGTCTCAAACTCCTGACCCTCAGGTGATCTGCTCGTCTCAGCCTCCCAAAGTGCTGAGATTACAGGCATGAGACACATGCCCAGCCTCTACAGTATCTTTAATGACATCACAACAACAGCTATCATTACTGCTATCATTGCACCTATCATCTACCAGGTGTACATTTTATATCAGCAAAGGACTCATCTCTAGGTATTTTCCGCTTACAATTAGGATCTTAAATAAAACTACCAGAAACAGGGCTTGGTGCAGTGACTCATGCCTGTAATCTCAGTGACTCAGGAGGCCGAGGGAGGAGAATCACTTGGGGCCAGAAGTTCAAGACCAGCCTGGGCAATGTAGCAAGACCCTGTCTCTACAAAAATTTTTAAAAACTAGCCAGATATGGCATGCATCTGTAGTCCTAGCTACTCTGGAGACTAAGGCAGAAGGTTCACTTGAGCCCTGGAGCTTAATGTTGCAGTGAGCTCTGATCACATCATTGCACTGTACTCGAGCCTGGGTAACAAAAGTGAAACCCCATCTCTAGAATGAATGAATGAATGAATGAATGATACCAAAACCACCAGAAATACGGTCTAAAATTATAAATAGGATTTTACAGCTCAGTAATCTCCAACACTGTCACGTCAGCAATGAGTCAGGGAACAACAACCAAAAACATGCTTTTTGGGAAACAACCCAAAGCCTTTATTGGTACCTTCTCTAGGTCATAAGCCCCATGAAACATCAACAATTTGTAATCTATACAGTAAATCATATACATGCTTTAAGGCTTGGTTGAATTGGTTGAGGGGGGCAGATGAAGACTCTAAAACAAACTGACTTCTAAATATATTTATGGTTTTTGTGCCTGTGACTTTTTTCTCCTCTTCCTTAACCGCTTTGGTTCTTTTCTTTCAACCATGCCTGCTTTCACCAAAAAGATTTCTGAATACCCAGTCCAGCCTCCCAAACCACTTGCTTGCTTCTGTTGGTTTCATATTGGAAAGGGGAAATGAAAGTTTTAAGCATCAGGTGGGCTGCTACTGATGGTGGCGGGGGGTGCCTTTTCCATCTCGGATTGAAGCCACAGCTAAGGTTTAGATTGGATTGCAAGGAACATTTGGAAGAAAGAGTAATATCACAGAGACATCAGACCCCTGTTGTATTAACAGCTTAATAGTGTCTTGAGAAAATGCATACAGAAATGTAGTCCAGCCTGCAGGCCAATTATTTATTTTTTATTATTTCAAATGGCATTTCATCTTTCATGAGGAAAAGCAGTAGATGAAGCAGGAAGAAGCTTTCAGGTCATATAGAACTTCCCTCTTTTCAAACAAATAAGGCATTGTGTTTGAACAATAGGAGGAATGTCTAATTGATCTTAATTAAATTCAGTGATGTCCAATTTTTGAGATGGGTCAGAACACATCTATGTAATGTCACAACCCAACAGCCCAGACCTTTAAAATCAGAGAACACTGTTCTCTGACACCCTTTTTCATCCATTCACCAACCCACTAGGTTCCTAACTTATTCTTCCCTCTAACTTTGTTCTCCGCTTACACCCTTCTCTATACTTCATGTGAATGCTGACCTCTTCCTGCTTTGGGGCTTACCTCTGAAGTTTGCAAAGCCCTGTCATCATTCTTATGACAACCTATGAAACAGGAATCCTATTACCTCCATTGCATATAGAGAGGGCTACCTGGAGTTTGGAACAGAAGAGATGTGAGTTTGAACCCAGTATTTGTTACTCATCAACAAAGTAGGTGAGGGGCAAAAGTTTATAAAGTCTGCATTTTCTCATTTGTAAAGTGGGAATGATTATCTGTCTCAGAGAAGACAGATGTTTCTATTGTTATTTTCTGAGGGGGTGTCAACTTCTAAAATAATGTCTCCTGATTTGAGAGCATTGGTGTGAATATTTGATCCAACATATGGCAAGTACACAGTGTCTAGCAAACCCTCCAATGCTGTTCACTGTTAGGGGACTCGTCTGAGGTCCTTTGGCTGGTGAATGGGAGAGCTGGGATGTGACTCTGTCTTCCAGGACTCAGTCTCCTGCATTTGGGACCCTCTTCATTTGCTGGTTACAGAGCTTAGACGTCGAGACAATGCTAAGATAACAAGAACCAGAGCCACTCTTGAACAGGGAGGTGCAGGAAATCCTCTAAAGAAGCTACCAATTACCAACTGGGAGGCACGTACTGTGACCTCGGCACAGGATTTGACAAAGAAAGGGAAAATCAGGGAAGGGCTGGTGCCTGGTAACAAGATGGCTGAGAAATACAGCAATACTTACGGAAATGTGTGATGCGGTTGGCATTTCCTATAAAAGTGCTTAATGCTCCAAACAGCCCTATGAAGGAGGTATTATTGTGCCCACTTAACAGATAAATAAACTGAAGCTCTAACAACGTACATTATTATTTTTTCTTTGAGATGGGAGTCTTGCTGTGTTGCCCAGGCTGGAGTGCAGATCTTGGCTCAATGCAACTTGCGCCTCCCAGGGTTCAAGCGATTCTTGTGCCTCAGCCTCCCGAGTAGCTGGGACTACAGGTGTCTGCCTCCATGCCCAGCTAATTTTTGTATTTTTAGTAGAGATAAGGTTTCGCTATACTGACCAAGCTGGTCTCAAACTCCTGACATCAGGTGATCCACCCACCTCGGCCTTCCAAAGTGCTGGGATTACAGGCATGAGTCACTGCACTCGGCCAGCTTAAATTATTTCACTGGTATTTCGAAGCCAGTTGGTGGGGAGTTGGGACTTAGTGACTCCAAAACAAGGCTTCTTCTATCCCACATGCTAATCTGAAGACTAGGCTGAAGGGTAAAACTAAGCCTGGGAGAACAAAAGGGCTGGTTCAGTCTTACTCCTGTGGAAAATGAACTTGACCAAGTGTCACTGATTAGTCAGCATGAATGGAAGCTAAAATAACACAAAGTTAAAATTCTGATAACCTCTTTGATTCTTACAGGAATCTACAGTGACAATCCACGACTGGGCCGGTTGGCTGCGGGAGTGGGAAGATTGAGAGAGTGAGACCAGGGGCTCATGTATTCTTTTGAAGTTACTTCTCCTTGATTAAGCAGTCTCTCATACTCCCATCTCCACTGCTGGAAAGAGAGTCAGATAGGACAGACAGACACTGATGATCTCTCATTACTGAGCACCAGGCAGAGGCCAGCAGCCCTGGCCTAAATGGTGCCTGTGTTCTCCTGGCAGTACACAGTGTCTCATACGTAAACATGAAACATCGGGGTGGCAGAGTTTATTTGGTCTTAAATTATAAAAGGCAGGGAGAGAATTCAGCACAGTGACTCTGGAGAGACATTGCCATGGGTTCTGATCCTGGTGGTACCATTCTCTGACTATACATTTAGTAAGTTGCTAGTTTCCGTAAGACTTCAGTTTCCTCATCTATAAAAAAGAACTAATCCTAGTCCTTCACCCACACAAGGTTTAAATAAGATAAAACAGATCAGTGGCTGGAGCACAATAAGCACTTAACATGCTTCCTAATGTATCATTATTACTATTATACATACCACTTTTCCTTCAATTTTTCCCTTTTGCTGTAAGAAAATTCTAGAAGCCAAAAGTTATTTTAGTTTCTTAGACTTATTTTTCTGTGCTGCAGGTGCTGTCGATCCTCACTCCAAACTTAACTCAGCAGCAGCAGCAGTTCCTTCAGCCAAATGATGGAAGAAGACATCTGGTTATTCTGTTGTGCGTTTTTTTTTTTTTTTTTTTTTAAGACCAAGTCTCGCTCTGTCGCCCAGGCTGGAGTGCAGTGGCGCGATCTCAGCTCACTGCAACCTCCCCCTCCTGCAATTCTCCTGCCTCAGCCTCGCGAGTAGCTCGGACTACAGGCGCTCAATGCCACGCCTGGCTAATTTTTTATATTTTAATAGTGACAGGGTTTCACTGTGGTGCCCAGGCTGGTCTCGAACTCCTGAGCTCAGGCAATCTGCCCGCCTCGGCCTCCCAAAGTGCTGGGATTAAAGGTGTGAGCCACTGCGCCTGGCCTGTTTTGTTTTTTAACAAGGGTCACTAAACCAAGATTCATGTACATGAGGCAAAATGGCAGTCCCACTTAAATCTCTAGGTTACTGGTGTGCTACGTACACCAGCCAGTTCATCACTTGCATTTAGTGAAGGACTACGGTGGCTTGCTAAACGCCAAGCTCTCAGGGACCCACTGGGATTTTTTTCTTTCCTTTTCTCTCTCTCTTTTTTTTCTTTCTTTTCTTTTCTTTTTTCTTTCTTTCTTTTCTTTCTTTCTCTCTCTCTCTTTCTTTCTCTCTCTCTCTTTCTTTTTCTTTCTTTCTCCCTCTCTCTCTCTCTTTCTTTTCTTTCTTTCTTTCTTCCTTTTTTTTTTTTTTTAATAGGGCCTAATTCTGTCACCCAGACTATAGTGCAGCAGTGCAATTATGGCTCACTGCAGCCTCAACCTCCTGGGCTCAAGGGATCCTCCTGCCTCAGCCTCCTAAGTAACTGGGACCATAGGCATGCACCACCAGGCTTGGCTAATTTTTTATTTTTCTTTTTTGTAGAGACAGGGACTCTGTACATTGCCTAGGCTGGTCTCGAACTCCTGGGCTCAAGAGATCTTCCTGCTTCAGCCTCCCAAAGTGCTGGGATTACAGGAGTGAGCCACTGTGCCAGGCCCTACTGAGATATTCTAAGGAGGGGTCTCTGCCTTAGATGTCAAGAACAATGAACTGCAGGTTGGCCAACATGAGACTTAATTTATGGAATCTTCGGCCTGTATTTTTTCAATGTTTTGTTACTCACGGTGGAGCCTGTCTCCAGAGAGGCTGGCTTTCAACGCAGTCCCAGCCACGGTGGCTCCGGAGAGGGCCCAGCTTGCACCCAAATAGCATCACAGTTTAACAGGCTAACTTTAAGATTATTTTTCAAGTTCCCAATACCCAACTAACTCAAAGAAAGAAATGGAAATCTTTCTTTTCTTGCTGTATTTGATCATTTGCTGAATTAACAAACATGCAAATATGCAGACATCAGAAAAGGAGGGCTCCTACCTTGGCCTCAGGGCAAAGGGAACTTCTAGAATAAGGCAAGAGTTATGCTAAAGATGAAAGGATGATGTTCTGCCCCAGGGAGATGGGCAGGCAGGACCAGGAAGGGCATTTGAGCTACTGGAATGGCACGTGCAAACATTCACATGACAGACAACATGAGTTAGAATACCAGAGAATGTGAAGGATTTCCGTGTGGCTGAGGCGATTACAATTCATCCTCCAGCTCCCTTCCTTTGAGACAAATAGTTTTTCTTCTTTTTCTCAATTTCACCTGTATTTCCTATCTCAAAACCTTACCTATCTCTTCCTCTTCTCATTCTTCCTGTTTGGAGCATGGTCTCTGTTCTTCTTTATCCATGTCATGTCTATGATTAGCATGATCTCATCCAGCCTTGACCTCAGCTGGGTCAATCACACATACATAGTTTTTCTCCAAGTTAGCAGAGTTTGGCGTTCTTTATTCCTATCCTGCATGCTCTCAGCTGTGATTGCTAAGCTTCTAAGTCAGAGATGTTTGAGTCAGTAGATCTCTAATAGGCCTCTGGAATTTTTAAAGGGCTAATCTAACATTCACACAGGGGTTTCGAACTACTAACATAAAGTTATGGAGCATGGGCTCATGGGTTAGATATTTCAGTCACCAAGTGTTTAAATAACATCACATCAGACATGGTTAATATACAATTAAGTAGAACAAAGCTTGAAGGGAGCTCACATCCAAGCAGGGGCAAACTTTTAAAACATCAAGGACTTGGTATGCTAATCCTTCTTAGATTTCTAGTTGAGAAAATAGAAGTCTAACAAAACCAGCATAGTCAAGGCTACCATTGACCTTTCACATGTCACTCCCATTCTGCCACAAGGACTGAACCCTGAGGTCTCTTTTTAGTACAGTCTCTCCTAAGGCAGCTTCGCTGCACTGGAGTGAAGGTGGCTCTTGTTAATTTTTATTTACTTGTTCCTTATGAACTAAGTGGGGAGTGGGGGAAAAGACAGTTAAAGACTGTACAGTGAAACTACACGTCATGAACAGCAGAAAGGAGCCAAGTCTAAACAAAATGCATTCCTCTATTAGGCAAAATTATCCTTTTTAACAGGAACACACACACACAAGAGGAGAAGAGGTCACTAACCTAGCCGTCTTCCCATCCATGGTACTAAATTTGAAGTGTTCTCACTTCCCTGACTTCCTACGGCATTCACTCTTTGTGCCAGTCACTTCTGCATTCATTACATATTGAATTAGCTCATAAAATACTGCCATACATAACCCTGTACATAACCACTCCTCAACAAGGATTTCATGAATTTATAAACAAACGAAAGAATGTTTTCTATTTCTCTTCTTTCCCCTACTCCCCTCTCACTTCCGCCCCTCCTGAGGAGCATTTATGTTTCCTGTGCATATTTTCTCTAAACTGTAAGCTCTGAGAGATGAATTGTGTGCCCTTTCTTCTTTCTCTGCCTGTGGCATGTTTCACATAGTGCTAATGAAAAAGCAACTAAGTCTTTGCTAAATAATAGCATCTCTATAGGTAAGATGAACATTCAATTAGAAGAGAAGCATCCCTGTATTGCCATTGTTTAGGGACTAAAATCTTGCTGATGACGATTTTGTGACTGAGTGACCTCATCACATGCAAAAAAAAAATGCAGCTTTTTGGTTTTTTTTTTTTTTTGAGATGGAGTTTTGTTCTTGCTCCTCAGGCTGGAGTGCAATGGCACAATTTCAGCTCACTGCAACCTCCACCTCCCAGGTTCAAGCAATCCTCCTGCCTCAGCCTCCCAAGTACCTGGGATTACAGGCATGCGCCACCATGCCCAGCTAATTTTGTATGTTTAGTAGAGACAGGGTTTCTCCATGTTGGTCAGGCTGGTCTTGAACTTCTGACCTCAGGTGATCCACCCACCTCAGCCTCCCAAAGTGTTAGAATTATAGGCGTGAGCCACCATGCTTGGCCAAAAAATGCATTTGTATACAGCAGTAAATGATTAGACTCTTTGAAAATTAAAAAACAAAACAAAACTGGGTACAAACCCTGATTCAGAGATTACACAAATAACAAATGTCATTTTATGGGTGTGAGTAAACTTGAATGACTTAGTCTAATACAACTGTACCTACTAAAGGTAGACAGCTCCCCAAAGTTTTTAAAAATCATCTCTTTCATTTCTCTTGCTAATTTTTTCAAATGAAAAGACTCCTTCTGAATGGACATAAGACTGGAAGGGCAGGAAAAACAGTTTTTCTAAACTGCTGCCAATACCAGCACGTCCTGCAGCTAGGTAACATTGCCCAAGAAGCTTCCACATCATTTTGTTTTGCACCCAAAGGCATTTACTTCACTGATGCAGCTAAGAAAGAGAAAGAGGAGAAAAGACCCACAGGAAGGCTACAGCCCAGGCTTCACTGGAGCCACTAAATAGTCACAAACAGTGTCAGCTTTAACCCTTATCCTTGGAAGCAGAAGAGCTTGTGTGACCTTTGCTTTTCTTCAGTTACCTGGATTCTGGGAACTGCAGACTTAAGGTCCAAGTTCATCCCGACAGTGGATGCTACGCACCTCCTGCGCCATAAGAGCTCTTGGCCTCCTACCATACCCACTCACGGTTTGGGTTTGCCCCTTCCTGCTAAAGCCCTACATAGGTTCTGATTTTCTTTAAAGCATGTAGCCAGTATTTGAAAAACGACAGGCAAGGCCACCCACTCTGTCTTGCCCCTTTGCCCCTCAATATAGAGTGCCCAGAAATGAGCAGGGTGGGACAGGCATCTGCCCTCTAGTCCAGAGGAGGCCAGAGGCCCAGCTCCTCATTATTCTACTAATGCAGTCTAGAGTCCTTGCCCCTGACCCCCACCCAGGTCTCAACTGGCTCCTACTGGTGTTACAATCATCCCTCACTAATTGTCACGTTCAGCTGGGGCTCTTCACTCTATACTAGTACGGTGGGATGGGCTTTGCATTCATGCCCACTAATGATCTTTTTCATTTTCATGGAGAATTTCAGCCTGCTGAGCCCTTTAAAAAAAAAAAGGTCAGGTGCAGTGGCTCACGCCTATATAATCCCAGCATTTTGGGAGTCCGAAGCGAGTGGATCACGAGGTCAAGAGATCGACACCATCCTGACCAACATGGTAGAACTCCATTTCTACTAAAAATACAAAAATTATCTGGGCGTGGTGGCATGCACCTGTAGTCTCAGCTACTCAGGCGGCTGAGGCAGGAGAATTGCTTGAACCCGGGAGGCGGAGTTTGCAGTGAGCCGAGGTCATGTCACTGCACTCCAGCCTGGTGACAGGGCAAGACTCTGTCTCAAAAAAAAAAAAAAAGAAAAAAAATCTTGATTCTTCATCTCATTTCAGCATATTAACTCTTCCCCATCCTCCCTTGACCCAGACAATTTCTGTTATCTCTAAATTTCTTGGATCATATTCATCTGAGAGATAGTGTGATCAGTTTTCTAAATGCGTACATTCCAATGTTCCACACCATCTAAACTGGGGTGCTACTGTTATTATGTGACAATTAAGAAGACCTGTTCACACCAGGGCTTATTCTCATTTATCACCTGTTCCAGGCGTGGACTTATTCCCACTTACTCCCTGTGCGAAGAGAGGTCCGGCCCCGCCTCCTCCTGCCACCTTCACTCAGCACCCAGCACAATGCCTGGCTCTCAGCAGAGGCTTCACTGACCAAAGTTTTTGAATGCATAGATGAGCAAGCTTACTTAATCTTTACCATTACCCTGTGGAGATCCTATTTACAGTCCACATTTTATAGATGAGAAAACAGAGGTCTAGAAACAAGTCACTCAGAGTTAGGTAACTGTTACACAGAACCAGCATTTAAAAATAATGCCTAGAAAGTATAAATAACATGCACAAAACACACCAATTGCTCATTTCACAGCAGGACCCCAAAATCAGGGCTTGTGCTTCTCTTTCCTGTGAATCACTAGTGTGGACCATACCGCCCCAATCACCTCTCCTACCAGCTTTCTCCTTCCCTTTTCTGCAGAAACAGACGTGGCTAAAGAAATTTCCAAATTAAAACCTGGCAATGGTTTCTATATTCTTGTTTCCTAAACCTATAAATCAAAACTGTCTAAACAGGTCATAAATGTTCCTCAGCAATATAATGGGAAAAGTTCTGATTTATGGTGCCGGTAGAATAATTTTAAATAATTACATAAGAGTTTTGAAAAAATGCAATTAACACCTTTAGAAGTTTTTTGAAATGAAAATGAATCTCTGGAGATGACTGTTCCCATACATAAAGATAGCCGGTTAAAAAATAAAAATAAAGCTACAAGATGCAACTGTGTCGGAAAGATCCTATAGAGACAGAGAATAGGAGCCACTATTTACAATGGGAACTCCCTAGGGTCATCACATCAATAAATGTTTAACTTTGTTGCATTATCACATGTTAACAACACAATCATAGAATGTACTACTGAACATCAAAATTAAATCACCAAATAAACATCTTGTTTCTATGCAGCCCCAGCTGATGGCTTTCTGCCTCTGTACTGCTTTGGCACATCCTACCACACTGTCCTTTGGAACACTTCGAATCCACCTACCTGCTCTTGGAAATCTGGCCAATGTTCTTTCCTTCCTCTTTCTCTTCATTTGTGATTCATCTCCTTCAGAATCCAACCTTCTACAGATGAAGTCACTCCAAGCCTCTGTCCTTAACCCTAATTTCCCTGGGTACCAAAGAAAGTCTTCCCATCTCTGAATTTCCTTCTTCTGGCTTAGCAAGCAGTAGTAGTTATGATTTTACTCAATGAACCTATTTCTCAAGCGCACTTAAGATACTAATCTTTCTCTTTTGTCTCTCACTGGGTGATCTTCACTTTGGTCCATTCTACCAGCACTTGGTCTGAAACCTTCACCTCCACAGGAATTGTAACTCTCAAAGTGGCCCAAGAAGGCAACTCCAGACTAAACTAACTTGGTAAGTATACACTGCTTAATGCTAATTGTTCTGCATTTGTGTCCAGGTTTACCTTGGATACAACACTAATCAATAATGAAGCAGGACTTGACTTTCCTCAGAGCTCCTTCAGATCCAGTGTGATCTTCAAAAGTTTTCTAACACACCATGATTCAAACACTGAAATGGTCCAAGGTATCTCCCCAGTTCTTTCCAGCACCTGTACTTAGCTCAGCAATTAACACAAAGAGAACCCTCAGCCATTATCCTGGTCATGAAATTAAGAAAACAACACAGAACCATAGAAACTCTGATTTGGAATAGATTCAGCGATCGTCTTAATCCCACCCCCTCATTTTCCAGATGAGGAAACTGATGCCCAGGAGGGAAAAATGAAGAGCCAAAGGTCATACCTCTAAATAGTTACAGGCAGAATGCAGACCAGAACCTAAAACCTGTGACTCCCTATTAAGCATTCTTTCCACTGCTTCACGCCACCAGACAAGGGAGACACATGAGGAACCACAAAACTAAAATAATCAGCCTCCAACACTTAGAACTGTTTTGGTTGGGGGATACGTAGGGAGAAAACAGTCTTTCTGTATTTGTTGGAAGGAGCAGTGCTTTTTATTTCCACTACAAATTATGAATGAAAAATATACCTAAGTATTACTCACCAAAGGCACAAGACAAGATTTAAGTCATCTTCCGTGGTCACTCATATTTCACTTGTCTCTAAAATGTATGTATCTTGATTTGGTCATTAACCCAGGGCTGAAATGTCCAACAGTGTAGACACTAGTCACATGTGGCTATTTAAATTTAAACGAATTACATGTAAATAAAATAATTCAGTTCCTCTATCCTATTAGCCACATTTGAAGTGCACAATAGCCAATGTGGCTAGTAGCTACCATGCTGCAAAGTGCAGACACAGAACAGTCAGTGCTGAGGTCTAGAACATACTAATCAATGAAATGGGCATAATAGGGAAGCTACCACACAAATTATAAGTTTGATATATAACCTTTTTACAGTAAAAAAGGACTGAAGAAATATTCTAGAGCAACCTCTAGTTTCTGATGAAGGAGCTGAGTCCTAAGACATTTATTTACGCTGCTCTCCCAAACCATAGAGGCGGTTAGTTCCACGTTTGGGATTAAACGTCAAATTGTCCAACTCTAGGAAGTGATTTTTCTGCTAACCAGCTGACTGGCTGAACGACATGGCTAACAATATGATACGGCTTACCCTCTTTAAGACAAGGGGCACAATGTCTATATAGCACCTACTCCTCCATCTTCTAAAGGGAAACTGAGGTGCAACAAGTTACTCCTTGTCTATTCTGGATCTACGTGGTTTCAAGGGAGCCAACATCATCCAGGGGGAGCCAGGGGTGGATGCAGTGCTCAGTCCCACGTATATAGTTTGAATATATGTCCCCACCAAAACTCCTGTTGAACTATAATCCCCAATGGCGAAAATGGGGCCTGGTGGGAGGTGTTTGGGTCACAGAGGCAGAACCCTCATGGATTGGTGCTGTCCTTGTGACAGTGAGTTCCCTGAGATCTGGTTAAGTGTGTGTGTGTCCCCTCAGCCCCAACTCTCCCTCTGGCTCCTGCTCTCACCACGTGACACGATGCCTCCCCCTCTGCCATCCTTCCATCATGAACTAAAGCTCCCTGAGGCCTCCCCAGAAGCTGAGCAGATGCTGGCAACATGTTTGTGCAGCTTATAGAACCATGAGCCAAATAAACCTCTTTTCTTTATAAATTACCCAGCCTCAGGTATTTCTTTATAGAGAGACAAGAATAGCCTAACACCCTCACCAATCAGCACATCCCCTCCCTTCTCCACAGCGACTGGTTCAGATAAGTGACCCAAGTTACTCAACTGGTTCAAGGACTTTCGATGGAATTACTGAGCAAGAGATACTCTCTCTTTATGAGGGGCTGCTAAGCTGTACACATGGAAGCAGGGACTCTCAGAAGCCCTCTGGCCTCAGCAAGGGAAAAACCTGACAAAGAATGGAACCAATAGGAAAGAAATGGAACAGAACAATTGGAACAGACCCTTCCTGATGACATTACCTGAGTGCCTGGTTCCAGCTGGGTCTGAGTCCAGGCTAACCCTTGAAGTTTTCAGCTCTGTGAGCATACACACTCTCTCACCCCAAACCCCTATCACTTGCCAGTCTGAGCTGGGTTTTGACATTTGCATGGGGAAAGGTCTTGACTAATACAGGTACCTGCTTCCATAAGAAGATTAGGAAGTGCTCATAGTGTAACACTTCCAAACAACTTTGAAAAGCACTACCTGAGGGAAACCCAAAATTACAAGGCACACCATCGCAGTTGCAAATCTTGGTTCATCCGATTCCATTCTGGGAGGGATTCCCCAAGTCAACCCCAACTGTACACGGCCTGTCCCAGCCATGCACCATTCACTAGGTTTCAGTTCACCACCTGTGCATTTTTCTTTCGATCACCCCAGTTTGCAAATTTCTTACAAGGGTATGCCTGCAACATCACTTTGAAATTCAATGAAGTATCTTCTATTTACCAAGCCCTGGGAATTTCTTCAAGACATTTTCACCCTCTAAAAAAAATAATAAAGAAATCCCCTCAGTCTTATGATGACAGTACTATCAAGGGTTCTCAGTCCAATGGGTTTTACTCAAAATTCTTTCAGTGTGTGTGTGTGTGTGTGTGTTTTTTTTTTTTTTTTTTTTTTTTTCAAAAGCAAACTCTACAATGATTCACTGATTCCTCACCCATGGGTTTTATTTCTCCTTTTTCCTGAATCTGACATTTTAGTTTATTTTTTGTTCTTGATCCACCCTGCCAAATTATGACAGTCTTACTTTCATAGAGTATAATAAATGATTTTCAAAAATTCATTAGCAACTATTTTCTTGTAATACGTACATTCTAGAGAAATATACTTTTTCCTTCGTGGTGGCCTCTTTCAAGTTATATGACTGAAATTACTTACTGAGACCAGGCCTGTTAAAATACAGAATAGGTTTTTCACGAACTAACCTCCCCTTGCAGAGTTAACACTATTCTTTAAAGTCTTTGCTTTCTGCTAAATAAAATGATTTTTAAAAATAAATCATTATTGGCCAAGTGCAGTGGCTCACGCCTATAACCCTAGCACTTTGGGAGGCTGAGGTTGGGGGATTGCTTGAGCCCAGGAGTTCAAGACCAGACTGTACAACATAGCGAAACCCCATTTCCAATAAAAACACAAAATTCAGCCAGGTGTGTTGGCGGGCACTTGTAATTCCAGCTACTAGGAAGGCTGAGGCATAAGAGTTGCTTGCTTGAATGAATGAATGAATGAATGAATGAATGAATAAATAAATAAATCATTGTTTAAATATGAGGATTTGGGCATAAAATAGTCATTCCTTATCAGTGGCTTGTTCATTTCTTTCACTCACAGAATTTGCCAAAATCCACTCATTTCTATGCATTTTCTGTCCAGCTCTTCAACAGCTTACAACTACTTTTTTTCTTTCACTTAGCATTTTGCTTTTATTTTCTGAGACAGGGTCTCGCTCTGTCCCCCAGGTTGGAGTGCAGTGGCACAATCACAGCTCGCTGCAACTTCAACCTCCCATGCTCAAGTAATCCTCCGACCCTCAAGCAATCCTACCACAGCAGCCTCCTAAGTAGCTGAGACTCCAGGTGTATACCACCACATTCAGCTAATTTCAAAAAAATTTTTTTTGTAGAGACGGTGTCCCCCTATGTTACCCAGGCTCATCCTGAACTCCTGGCCTCCATCAGTTCTCCTGCCTTGGCCTCCTAAACTGCTGGGATTATAGGTATGAGCTTCTGTGCCAGGTTCCACTTCGTTTTTCTTACTTCAGCCTATTAACGTTTAGTATCCCAAAGTTTCATTTATTCTCCTGTTACTGTGAAATTCTGGGTGAAGATTACTGGGCACCTAGGGCTTCAGCTTTTTACTATTAAGGAATATTATATTAACCTGATGTTTTAGAATCATCAACGCTTTATGAAATTCTAATAACATTATTAGCATCTTTTGTTATATGTGTGTCACATGCTGGGTGTCTCTGGCTGGGTGCTTTATGTCCAAGTTTTCATTTAGTTCTTGTGTGGTGGGTATCATTTATGGCCATTTTATAGACAGAGAAACGAAACTTGAGAACTCTTCTATTTTGCCCAAGGTCATGGTGGCAGGTCAGGATTCAAACATGAATCCTTTGTTTGTAAAGCCTGAAGACTCTGAATGACATGGCTGAACATTCTAGCATCGGAATTGCAAATATTGGATTGAAATCCATCACAATTGTATTCTTTGTAGTTGTAAACCTAAAACCAGTGTCTCATGTTGACGACTGGCCTCGCCCATATTTTGTCCTTGGGCTAGGGGCAAAAAGAAAGCTCTGCCCTCTTGCAGACTGTGCCCGTTACAGTTCTAGCTTGCTTATCTAGGACTGCTAGTTAATTTCACATTAAGGAAATCTGTGAGCATCCCATAAAAGGGAATCTTTTCATTCTTGCTTATATGACACCACCATATACAAACATCATTATTATGCAATGTATTGGGGAGAAAAGGGAGCACATTTGACAAATGTCATGCTAATTTTATTCTTCGGGAATCTGGAATTGCTATTGCCTTTTCTAATCTCCGGTGTCTGAGGCTGGTCCAGCGATAAGGGCTCCCGTCTCCGGTTAGAGACTCCATCTCTAATTTCCCCAAGTCTATCAACGAGAGGCAGGGACTGAAATCCCAAGTTCTAACGGGTATTTTCCAGGAATGCTTCTCTTTCAAATCATGAGCGACATTTAACATGACCCTGGGCAGCAAACTTCTGCCCCAGAGGAAAGCAGAAAACCAATTTATGTAAAATTAAAAGCGATTTACTTGATCCATCACTTGCTTCCACTCTGGCCTACTCTCAACTGTAACACATTCTGCTGGAATTACAGGCTACCTCTTCGTCCTGCACTGGGGCATAGAATCTATCTATGCACAACCACGGAGAATAAATATTACAGAGAAATAATGACTTTGGAAGCACCAGGCACCCTACCCAAACACAAGCTACATGTGTGTTCACAGATGGAAACTAACGGCTGTCTACCCTGAAGGCCCCATAAGAAAAATGCAGTCACCTTTACAGTAAAATGCAACTTACTTACTATTCCACATGCAACAAAGTGAGATAAAGAGAGGGCTGGGGACTGAATTCCAACAAAGAGCTCATATAGTACCTTGGATTTCCTCAGAACCAGTCCAGACCATTCAAGAACTGTGCAGGCCCCAAAGCGTTAAGCTGCACAACTGATGAGATCAAAGGACCAAAGTAGAGAAAGGGTTCCAGGTTAGCTCAGCTCTTTGTTGGGTGGGTCAGAGAACAGAACTCATGTGACATCATTTTGTGTCTTGCTCTGGAGGTGTGCTTAGCAAAGCCAACGTTAATTAATCAAACAAAAGAAACAATACAGGTTTTGTCTGGCAAAGGATTATGCAACATATTAATGTAAACAGCATTGAGCCGTACCAGAGGTACTCTGACCATTTCCCGGATGCAACAAATGAGGGCACACATTCCTTGTCAGTGCATCACAAAATGACAACAAAAGTCATCCAAGCTTTCCTGTTGAGAGATGCCAACAAGTATTGACAAAAGCTTAAGAATGTCTTTCTGAGACCTCTGTGGTTTAGCACTTTGTCAAAACAGGATACTATTTAAATTAAAAATTTACTGATTCAAGTTCAGAAAAACCCTGCTTTGCTGTTTTTATAACCAAATTTGTGGGTGGGGAAACTTTAACCTTTATTTTTTCTTTTTTTATGATACCTTATATGGGTCTGAGAAGGTACTATATTTAGCAGGCTAGATTTGAGAACTAAGGTATCTAAGCAAGATGACTATCACTTTCTATGAATTACTGTACATGTGAAATTATGGGCTTGTTATATTATGCAAAAGCGACTCATGTGAAACAAACAAAAATACCTGTTTGCATGTATAAGTTTTGTAAAATCTTTGTGGGAAGAAAAAGGGGAAATACACACTAGACTAGCCCACAGCATAATGTACCTACCATGTGAATCTGGCTTAGCGTGCAAATGCATGTTTTTAGAGAAGGCTAAGCCAGGGCTATAAGACTATGGTCAAAAAAGCAAAGCTAACAGTCAACCTTCAGCAGTGCAGTGGTGAGAACCAAGGTGCTGGGGAATAGATGGAGTCTCCAGAAATTGCAGAAGAGCAACCGAGCTTTGAGTGAAGTGAATAATACTTTGACCAATGACCTTGAGCCAAGAGTTCAACAATGCTCAGGCCATGTTCTGACCTTTCTTCCATCCGACATAGCTGAAAAATATGACACTTTATAAACAATTACACTGACTTACTCTCACTGATTCTAAATAGGGCTAATGAGGAGATTGGAATTGGCGGTACCAAACCTCCAAGACAACCCCCAAAGATTCTCACCATTTGGTATTCATGCCTTAGACAGTCTTTTCTAGCACCATGTCAGGGCTGGTCTATGTGTCCCATAACTATGGCAGAAGTAATAGTATGTGATTTCCAAGGCTAGGTCACAATTGGATCACTCTTGGAAAAGCCAGCTGCCACATCATGAGGACACTAAAGTCACACTATGGAGAGGTCCACCTCCTGAGGAATTGATGCCTCTGGCTGAAAGCCATGGGAGCGAGCCATCTTGGAAGCAGCTCCCCTGGGCACCAGTCATGCCCCAGCCTCACATTTTGACTGTAATCTCATGAGATGCTATGAGCCTGAACCACCCGGCTAAGCCAACCCCCACATCTCTGACTCACAGAAAGTGTGTAAAAGAATAAATGTTTAGGCTGGGTGCGGCGGCTCATGCCTGTAATCCCAGCAATTTGGGAGGCCAAGGCTGGCAGATCACGAGGTCAGGAGTTCGAGACCAGCCTGGCCAACGTGGTGAAACCCCCTCTCCACTAAAAATAGAAAAATTAGCCGGGCATGGTGGTGGGTGCCTGTAATCCCAGCTACTCTGGAGGCTGAGGCAGGAGAATCACTTGAAACCAGGAAGCGGAGGTTGCAGTGAGCCAAGATCGTGCCACTACACTCTAGTTTGGGCAACAAGAGTGAAACTTGGTCTCAAAAAAAAGAAAAGAAAAGAATAAATGTTTAAACTGTAAGACAGTAAGGTCTGGAGTAAATAACAGGGTATCCAGATCATGAGGGCAAGTGCATGTCCTCTGGTCTAGTACACACTTTCTTCCTGCAGGAACACTGTTCCCTGCTCCATCCTTGCCACATGGGGATCATCACTATACGCAGTCCCAGTTCAGAAAGTGCAACTCCAATTTTCACAAGATAGCCAGTTTAAAAAGACATCAGTGTGCAAAGATACGAAGAATCAAGAATTCCAAAACACCTGGGCCCTAGCTGGGCCACTATAGAGTACTGTTGCCTTTGAGACTCAGGTGAATCTGTTCATGAAACCTTGAGCCACTTAGAAGAGGGATAGATAGCAGGCATGCAGGCTACTGAAACGAGTTGAAGTCCATGGTAAGATGGGAAGAGGCAGCACTTCTCTGCTCCAGATTATTGGTGCTATGTATATTGCTTGAACTGCTGATTTTTTTAAAAGAGATGATAGAAAATGAGATTTTAATGGGAAATCTCTAGATTTTTTAAATCTCTGCAAAGAAAAAGAAAACATTTAAACTCCAAAAAAAAAAAAAAAAAAAGTTAAACGTTGTGTGCATAAACAAAACAGCATCTAGCCTGTGGGCCATCAGTTTGCAATCTCTAACGGGGGAATCAATTCCTTGCTTCCTTCAACTTTGCTCCTATCATAAAATAAATCTCTAAAATCCCATTTTCAAGGAATTTCATTTTCTAAGCTTCTTTCACATTTTTTCTTGGACATTCCCATGTTTTTCAACTAAACAGCACTTCCCTGTTTGTAGCAAAGTTGTCACGATGGCTGTTAGAAAACATTTGCCCCTTTTTTCATAAGTGCAGTAAGTAATGTGATAATACAGAAGTGAAAGAACAACTCTCCTGCAGGTGTGAAGAGAACCACCCTTGGGGGGAAAAGTAACAGGGCAATGAAGAGTAACAAATTACTCAGTCCCCAGGAGAAGCAAGTCAACTCTAACTAGAAGGCCGGATGAAAAGATAATTTTATAACCCATGCGTCCCTTCCCAACACATCAAGACCCAATAAAAGTAGAATTTATAAGGAAAACGAGCATACTGCCTGGTCTTCTTTGCACGTATGTAACTATAACGTCAAATAAAAAGTAACTGTTCAACTGCCTCCTTAGAGTGCGGAGAAGAACTAGGAGAGGGTCAGAGTGGGGAAGCATGATCATCACACCCCGTCTTTTCTTCTCAGCTGTTCCAGCGCCATTAACAGGGGAGCTAGGGCTCTGCACAGAAGACCTACGGATGTGAATAATCCACTTAGCACATTTTTCTTTGGCTGTAGAATTTTCAACCCATCTGGCATATATCAAAGACTTAGAGATGATAACATAGACATGGCCATTCTAAATGCAATTTGCTCTGAAATGCAGAGGGGGTTTACAACTGCCACTCTCTGCCCATCTACCACCATAAAAAAGCCTCAGCATTACATACAATTCCATTTTTTTGTGTGTTCAGACCACTGTAGGGTATCACAAGTAATAACCCATAACCAACATCAGAACAACAGCTGTAAGCACAGGTAACATTTTGAGCCCCACGTGCTAAGATTCTGTGTGTGTGTGTGTGTGTACATATTTTGAAATTAATCCTCTGAATTAATCAGCTGGGTAGAAACTTCTACTTTATAGAAGCTCAAAAGTGAGCTTTACTTGGACAGGGTCCCAGAGATGGTAAATGGTGATTTTTAGAATTTGGGTCTATCTATTCCAGAGAATAACCAAACTAAGCTTAATTGTCTCATCAGGATGATGAGACAAGCTCAAGATGAAGGGTAACCCCAAGCTTTTTTCCAACCAGTCAACATACTCAACCAATGAATGTAATACTAGGATATTATGAATCTAAAATAAAATATAATTCTCAATTATATCGTTACAAATAAAACAAAGACCAAGACCTATAAATTTCACAGTTGGGAGAGAGGTGTGAGAAACACAACTGTAATTAACATTTGGAAACAAGAAACGAAGTTCAAGGATTTGGCTTTTACAAAAGCCAACAGGAAAACCAGGATGTAGGCTGGGTGCCATGACTAATGCCTGTAATCCCAGCACTTCGGGAGGCCGAGGTGGGCAGACCACTTGAGGTCAGGAGTTCGAGACCAGCCTGGCCAAGATGGGGAAACCCTGTCTCTACTAAAAATACAAAAATTAGCCAAGCATGGTGGTACGCACCTGTAATCCCACCTACTCAGGAGACTGAGGCAGGAGAATCGCTTGAACCTGGGCAGGGGGGTGGAGTTTGCAGTGAGCCGATATCACAACACTGCACTCCAGCCTGAGAGACAGGAGACTCCATCTCAAAAAAAGAAAAACAAAGAAAACCAGGATGTGCCAGTGTGCGCCTCTGAGTGAGAAGGCAAGTACAGAGACCCCTGTAGGACCCTAAAAGCCGTATCAGTGGAAACTGAAGGTCACGTTCCTCCCCCTCAAATTGAGGACAGGAGGAGGTTGGTCTGTGAGACTGAAGCAAACCTTAGATGGAAGGAAACTTTCAGAGGAAATGATTTAAGCTTTTTTGGTAAGTAGGGTATTTTTCAAATTCTTTTAAAAGTTCTTATTTCCATCTTAAGTCTGCACAAATAAAAATAATTGTCAGTTTTCAAAGGGTCTTGTGGTTCACTGTGAGGAAGGGCATTTGGCTTATTTTCCTTCAAACTTCCAGGTCTCGGAGTTTTTCTTATTTTGAGGGACAACTTAAGCTCCCATAGAGAAAACGGAGGCAGTAGATGCTCCCAGCAATGACTAAGTATTGTCTTACAATGGTAGCAATGCAGTAAAAGGAGGATATAGACAGATATGTGACAAAGGGGTGGATAGATATACTTTGGAGATGTATGAAGAAACCACATTAAAAGAACCTACTTTAGCTGGGCGTGGTGGGTCACGCCTGTAATCCCAGCACTTTGGGTGGATCATGAGGTCAGGAGATCAAGACCATCCTGGCCAACATGGTGGAACCCCATCTATACTAAAATACAAAAAATTAGCCAGGTGTGCTGGTATGCGCCTTAGTCCCAGCTACTCGGGAGGCTGAGGTGGGGGAAATCGCTTGAACCTGGGAGGCAGAGATTGCAGTGAGCTGAGACTGCACCACTACACTCTAGCCTGGGCGACAGAGCAAGAATCCATCTCAAAAAAAGAACACGACTTCTTGATTTTTCATCAGGAAGACGTTTACCAAATGCTTTGAAAGGCAAAAGAGGCTGGGCGCGGTGGCTCACACCTATAATCCCGGCACTTTGCGGGGCCAAGCAGGCGCATCACCTGAGGTCAGGAGTACAAGACCAGCCTGACAAACATGGTTAAACCCTGTCTCTATTAAAAATACAAAAATTGGCCAGGCGTAGTGGTCGGCGCCTATAATCTCAGCTACTTGGGAGGCTGAGGCAGGAGAATGGCTTGAACCCGGGAGGCAGAGGTTGCACTGAGCTGAGATCACGCCACTGCACTCCAGCTTGGGCAACAAGAGCGAGGTTCTGTCTCAAAAAGAAAAGAAAAGGCAAAAGAAAGTTCTAGTTAGTACTGTCCAACAGATCTTTTTATAATGATGGAAATGTTGTGCATTATTGTCCATTATTCAAAATAATAGCCACTGCCCACATGTGGCTATTTAAACTTAAATTTATTTAAAGTAAATACAATTTAAAAATCCAACTCTCTGATTGGACTAGCCACATTTCAAGTTCTGTTCCTGTGTGTTCCCACAGTTCCCTAAGATGACCTCTGTTAGTACATTTATTACATCATATGCTAATTGTCTGTTCAGTTTCAACTCTGATATAAGAAATATGCAATTCTTTATTTCAGTACTAAGCAGGATCCAGTGCACTACAGGCATATAATAAATGTTAATATGAATGGAAAAGTGAGTAGATGGGTGGATGAATGAATCACTACGCCTCTGGTCTGTTCTCAAATTTACTTCCCAGAGGCCTTGCTCTCTGATAGAATCACTATGTCATTTGCACCAAATTTTAATACCAAATGAATCCTATGATTATTATAGTATTAATGAAGATCAAAATGAGACTTAGATTATTGCTGATGGTGACAATAAAAATCAATAATAATCTCATGAGAATGCTGTGTTCTTGCCTCTCAATAACATTGCTATCAGTTCCCAAACATTTTGGTAAGAAAGCTGTTTTCTTGTTTTTCATGTGTCTTTCTCTATAAATTCGGCAAGTTTCTAGATGCCCAAGTTCCTTCTTCCAAAGATGTCCTAATGACCAAAGCCAGGGGCCGAAACCTTTCTCTATAAAAGGCCAGAGAATAAATATTTTAGGCACTGCAGGACATAGTCTACGTCACACTTACTCACCTCTGCTGAAAGCAGCCATAAACAGCAAAACAAATACACAATGTCTGTATTCCAATAAAGCTACAGTTGTGGACACCGAAATCTGAATTTCACATAATTTTCATGTTTCATGAAATATTCTTCTTTTTATTTTTTCCCCCAACCATTAAAAAATGTAACAATTTTCTTGGCTTGTCAGTACTACAGAAACGAGTTTCCGGGTTTGGCCCATGGGGTCTACATTTGCCAACCTCCCATTCTAAGGCCTGGTTCCTCATCATGTGCTTCCTATTAAAAGTTTCTGGTCACAGAGTCATAGAGATATCCTCATTCTAATAGAAACTAACCCCTTATTGTATACACCAGGATATCAATAGCTCTACAGTCCAGAGGCCAATCAGGAGCCACACCAGGAAGTGGTGGGTGGTTCAGGGACAGGGAACGGTGGAGGTGAGAGCTATCCTTTATTCACTCACATATCCCTGGTGGCAGCTCCAGCCATTGTCACCATCAGCTGAGCAGACAGATGAAGCCTCAGCCAGTCTCAAGATCCTTTTATAAACCAGTTTTGTCCAGACTTCTGATAGTCCAAATCCTGAACTACATAAGAGTTTTGGCAAGCCCATTAATTATGCCTTTGATCTACAGTTACATTATCTTCAATTAAGCATTAATATATTGTGCATGAACTGACACAGTGTCATGCAAAATGGTAAGGCACCTGGAATACGTTTCCAAAGCCAGTATTCGAAATAGAGCTGTGCAGGCAGCGAAATACTTATTTTCAAATTCATCTGTGTACATTTTCAAAATTACTGCTCTCTAAATTTTCTTTGAAATGTCTGATGCTGTTCATAAGCAAAAAAAAAAAAAAAAATCTCTCTTTAGTAGGATTCCAGTTGGTAAACTGTTAAAAAATATTAGACTGGCTACTTGCTATTACATGGTGGGTATTTGGGCCTCACACAGCTGGTGTTACCTAGAAAAACTGCCTTAAATGCCATGTGGCCACATGGACAATGCTGTAGCAAGATGGTTTTGCCTTCATCAACTAATAGCCCCAAAATTCCAGAACGGTTGTAGAATGAAGAGGCTTGCTTTTTAGAATTCAAATGATATGCTAATGTGGTAACATGGATAAAGAGGTAAGAGGCCCAGTTGGTCTTTCTAGTTCCACACTGGCAGTATTTTCTTTCCGTATTTTGCAAAATGATCAAAGAAGGTATTTGTTTATAAAATACTGGCAGAAGAAAGGTCCTAGATCAACACAGAGTCTACATTTTAAATGACATTCAAGTTGCTGAATGAGGTATACCCTAAACGCCTAGAGACCAGGTGTGACCTGAGACATGGGTCAATTTCAACACTTACCTGAAAGGTATCCAAATGACTTTGGTCAGATATCAAGTTAGTGATCTGGTGAGACACAGTATTTTCCAATTTGGACTGAGCTACTAGGAATATTGTAAAAATGGGCGCATATTACAAAAAAAAGTGGCTTAAAGAACCATTCCAAAGCAGAAGTGCATAAAGTGTACAGAGAAAAGATGAACTGTACATTTTAATTCTCAAGGTATACCTTCAATATGATCCTGACTGAACTACCCTTCTTTGTCATTCCCTGGAGTTTTCAATAGGACTTTAAAGTTAACAGGGTGGGTGGCCTACTTAATTCTTACATTAGTGTATTCAGCTTCCTGTCCAATGCTACATCCTGCATAAATTTACGCAAGGGCAAAATCTAAGACTTCTGAGCTGGGATTTCCCAACATCTTCTGATGACTACAGATGGCCTGCATTGCTGAAATGAGGTCAGAGAGTTCAATTCTGCTACCCTAGAAGAAGACTAAGGAATGAAACAATGAGGAAAAAACAGAATGAAATCAATACTAACACTTTTAAGTTGGAAATGTACTTAGCTGTCCTCTTGACTGGTGGTCTTCAACCATGGGTGGGCATAAAAAGCACTTAGGAAGGTTTTTAAATATATGTATGCTTGGGGCCCCATCCTAAAATTCTTACTGAGAAGATAAGAGTTCAGGAACCTACCTGTGATTTTTAAAAGCTTTGAGCCCTAGATCTTGATAAGGGTAATCACTATACTAATTCTGATGCACCCCCTAGGATTGAAAACCATTGACTAGTCATTTATAGATAAGAAACTGAGACTTACAAATGTAAGCCACTTTACCAAAATCCAACATGCTTGTGTTCAAAATGCAAACAATGGAGGAAAATTGTGTGAGCTCCTGACTGGGCACCACAAAAGGGCTCCATGTTGAAGCAGTGCCATTATGTCTTGGATTCAAGACAAAGCCATATGCATCTTAGACACTGTAGATCTGTATAACTAGTAAGATATTTCTGTGACAGATGGTAGTAAAGTGTTTTAATGTAATATAATCAGGTATGTTATGAAAATATTCAGATGGATGGGAGTAAAGTGTCTTTAAAGGATACCTTCCTCCATATCACATAAGTATGTGGTATAAGCCGACTGTAGCCCTGCCAGCTATAGCCATTTTCTTGAATCTCAAAAGATCCCAAAAAATTACTAGTTTCTGCATTACACCTACCTTAACGCATGGAGAGATTTCAAACTAAGACAATGAAAAGGAAGGCAAGTGGGATGGTGGGTGGTACCTCTGTGCAAATGAAGAAAAGGGATACCTCTTCCTCCAAGCAGACACAACCTCAGTCCCATGCCAAGGTACACTAGGATAAACAATTGTTAGATTTCAGCCCTTGTTAGTCCCCTCAGTAAGGAATCCTGGTTCAATGAACGACCTGCATGATCATATCCAGTCATCTAAAGCAGAGGTCGGCCAACTACAGCCCAAATCTGGGCTACCATCTGTGTATGGCCCTTGAGTGAAGAACTGTTCTTACATTCCTAATTAGCAGGGTAAAACAAAAGAAGAATGTTTTGTGATGTGAACATTGCATGAGATTTACACTTCAGTGCCCGCAAACGAACTTATATTGGAATATAGCCATGCTCATTCATTTAAATATTGTCTATGGATACTTTTACATGACAAAAAACCAGAGTAAGTAGCTGCCACAGAGACGGCATGGCCCACAAAGCCAAAAATATTCACTATCTGGCTCTTTCCAGAGAAATTTTGGTAATCCCTGATCTAATGGGAAGAAAAGAACTGCCACTAAACCAAATTCCTTTTGCGGATATAAGAAAAAGTTCCAAGCAAACATGGCAGGTGGTATAGTTTATATATACAAACTTGAAACTGAGACGACCATGGAGGAAGGTCAACTTCGTTACCCAGCCACCTTGAGAGTACCTTTAAATGTCATCAATCAGAATGCGCCTTGCATGACTTGCAGGGGCTCATTATAAATCACAGCACGCGGGCCCCTGGCACAATCCAGGGAGTGTAACAGGGCTCTGGTGACGTAACATGATAAAGGAGATTTCTTTGTAGAGCTCTACGTGGCACAGAGCTGGAGAATTTCCAGGAAATTTAATGTCTAGAGTGCCACCTTTGACTATTCAAGATAGTTCCATCCAAGCACTGAACATCTTTGAAGAAAATTTTATCTTCTGGAAATGCTTGTCACTGGGTGTCATCCTCAAAAACATAAATTTGAAGCTATTTTTTCCAAGGAGACAGACTAAATCCAGGATGTAGATTTTCCAATTAGACTCTTTTTAAACATCTGTTGGTAGGCTGCATTTAACATTAGTTATTTGTGCAAAGCATAATTTGATTAGACTGTCTGAAACCAAGCCAAAGTCTGCAAAATAATAGCTCAATTAAATCCTGTTTTGCTTTCATTTGTCTTACATTTTCCTGAGAGTGATACTGTTGCAAATAATCAGGTAAACCAATTCCTTTCAAAATGAGAGATTCAGGTATATTTGCCTTCCTCCTTGCAAGTATATTTAATAATCTATTCCATCTTCGGTACGCTTCATTGAACGCAATCTTGACACCAAATACATGTCTGTATTTTGCCTTTAATCTCCTTTAATTTTCTGTGCTTATGAATTAAAGGTCTGGGCCATTAATATTATACCTTAAACAGATTAGCAAATGTCCAAAGGCAAGCACAGGGCTTTAGAGTAGTCTAACTGTATACTACAGGAATGTTCTGATTTTCCCTCCATCAACTCAAAGAAAGATTCATTTCATCAACTCAAAGAAAGACTTAGGCAGGACTGACACTGGATTTTTTTTAATGCCGTTTTTATGGTCTTGAAATGTTTCTACAGGTTTGAGAACCTGAGACCAGTCTGAAGCATCTTCAACTGAACCAGTATCAATCTTCTTTTCTTTTTGGCTTAGGTATTTCACTCATTCATTCAGTCACTCATTCATGAGTGTCTATGCTTTATGTCAGGAATGGTGCGGAATGTCACGGCGTCAAGATTTCAGATTAAGGACCAGTTCTTTGCTGGTAAGATGACCTATCATTAATTCATGTAAAATTGTGGAAGGCAACAAAAAAAGAAAGACCACGATGGAATTTTTAGAATAGCATGACCCTTATTTGTGCCTAAAATGACACATTTAGGAAAATACTGCTCAATCAAAATAATGCTTGTAACAGCAGTTGGTAGCAGCAATGACGACAGAGGCTAAACGTTATTAAGTACTTGTTCTATGTCTTTCTAAGCTATTTACGTGTATTACTCAGCTAATATTCATAACAACACCACGGGCTAAATGCTGTGATTACCGCATTTTACAGATGAAGAGTCTGATGTCCTCCCATCAATTCTGGTTACCCACAAGTTGATTACAAGCAAAAGGATAGTCCCCATTAAACAGCTAAAACTTGCACTTGAAGAGTGGCCAATACCAAGTGATCTGAAATACAACTTAGAGTTTAATAGTTATTTTCCCTTTAAAAACAGTTTTTGGGCCTGGTGCGGTGGCTCACACCTGTAATCCCAACATTCTGGGAGGCCAAGGTGGGCAAATCATTTGAGGTCAGGAGCTTGAGATCACCATGGCCAACATGGTAAGGCCTCATCTCTATTAAAAGTACAAAAAATTGTCTGGGTGTGGTGGCATGATCCTGTAATCCCAGCTACTCTGGATGTTGAGGCAGAAGAATCACTTGAACTCTTGAGGCAGAGATTTCAGTGAGCTGAGATCACACCACTGCACTCCAGTCTGGGCGACAGATCCAAGACTCCGTCTCAAAAAAACCAAAACCAAAAAAAACCTCTGGCCACGGTGGCTCACACCTGTAATCCCGGCACTTTGCGGGACTGAGGCTGGCTGATCACCTGAGGTCAGGAGATCGAGACCAGCCTGACCAACATGGTGAAACCCCATCTCTACTAAAAATACAAAAATTAGCCAGGCGTGGTGGCGCATGCCTGTAATCCAAGCTACTCTTGAGGCTGAGGCAAGAGAATCACTTGAGCCCAGGAGGCGGAGGTTGGGGTGAGCCAGGATCGCGCCATTGCACTCCAGTCTGGGCAAAAGATCAAGACTCCATCTCAAACAAAACAAAACAAAACAAAAAAACCCACAGTTTTTACGTATGTACTTTTCATGTATTAATCAGTTAATCTTCACAACTGCCTTAGTTAGGTAAGGTTACCAGCCACATTCTCTAGATAAGAAAACAAATATAGCAAAGTTAAGCTACTTTTCCAAGGTTACACAGGATTAAAGGTGGTACCAGGACTACAACCTGCCAATCAGACCCCAGAGGCCATCTTATTAATCACAACGTGATGCTGCCTCCTCCTCCAACATATTCTGACATATCAATCATCAAAACTCAACCATAAGGCTGAGTTTGTATGGCAGTCCAGTGTAAAAGATCCTGTGGTTTTAAAGGACAAATCACATTTCAGATCTGATCAAGGAGAGATATGGTTTTAGGATAAGAATGCAATTTGCCCAGTCTCATGTAAAGTTAATGGGGAAAAACACAAAGCATATGTTTAATTTTAGGCAACAGTTCAATAGTTACCACAGACTCTATCAGGCTTCCCAGAAAAGAAGAATCGCAAGTACCTCTCCACTCTGATGATACATGATCAGCATAGACTACGGTCAGATAAGTCTATGGCAAGCTTGGCAAACAGAAGGTGCATATAGCACTACTCCCACCTCTAATGCCCACGGCAGACACACCTAATCAGTCGTGCTGCTCTTCAGAGCCCATCCGAGCCCCGCAGTCCTCCAAGCAGCACTTTACATAGAGCCACTGTGTGTCCCCATCAAAGTTGGTAGTCACAACAAAACCTCTTTGCTGCGTAACTCTATGTGGTTCAGACTCTTATTCTGTTTCTAGAATAAATAATAATCCCTTTATGCTCTCAAACAAAAAACAAACCAGATGTAATTTCCCTGATGTCTTATTAAAAGCAATTTCATTAGGTCTGACAAAGCAGCTCTCCCATGTGCAGTCAAGGGAGTGTCTGGCCCTAAGGTCCTATAGTCAGAGGAGATCAGAAGAAACCTTCGAAGGGGCAGCAGTAGATACCAATGGAAAAGAAGCATGCAGTCACATGGTGGAGAACTTAGGACCGGGAAAGCCCTTCACATCATGTGGTTTTTAGTTTCTTTCTGAAGAAAGCAGACAAAGATATTCTCCTGAAATTAAACTCACACACAATTTCATCACCAAAGGTCTTCTTTCTAAACAGCAGGCAACAGAGCAGACAGTATCTGCAATTCTGGATTTTGGGGACTCTGAAATGTTATCAAATGGACTGCACTTCTATCCAGCTCCTTACAAAGGGAATGATGACTCTGAATTCATGACTCTCTCCCCTCTCCCTGGTCAGAAGGCCATAACCTTCTTCTCGGGACAGCTAATTTAGTGCAAAGCTGGAAGGCTAAGAAACTAGATGAAGGCAGCAGGATGGAGACATGGTAATATACATGACGGTTCTGGAGAGCGGAGAGTGCCATGGCTTTCGAGGAGAGGCAACAAGCAGTTGGTAGGAGATGCGATATGCAAGAAAAACAGAAGATTCTTTCTGGGGAGGGGAAGAAGGGTTGGAAGAAGTCTTTGCCAAGACCCAAGCAGGTGGCACGTGAAGGGATAGCTCTAGAATAAGGTGGCAGCAGGGGACACACTGAATAAAGAACAGACAGAAGATACCAGCGGAAGGAAAAATGGCAGATGTGAGGATGAATAACATGCTGAGGACGAAGGAAATTTCGAAGTCAGTGAAGTGATGACTCAAATGACTCTGACTAATAAGACCTGGAAACAAAAGGGATCTGCTGGATTAGAGATACTGAAATTCATGTGATGGCAAGCTAAGAGAGAACCACAGGTAGGCACTCAGGAGGAGGAAAACAGGTCTGGGGGCACTCACGTGTGTGGAGGTTGTAGAATAAGCACACAGTCCAGATGCACTGAAATCCAAGGGGATCAAGGAAACTGAACTCAGGGGAAAGAGTGAACTTGGGTTCTGGAAGTGAATTGGTAAGCAGAAAGAAAACAGAATGGGCCAGGCACAGTGGCTCACATCTGTCACCCCAGAACTTGGGAGGCCGAGTCAGGCGGATCACCTGAGCTCAGCAGTTCAAGACACGGTGAAACCCCAACTCTACCAAAACTAAAAAATTAGCCAAGTGTGGTGGCACACACCTGCAATCCTAGCTACTTGGGAGGCTGAGGCAGGAGAATCACGTGAACCTGGGAGGCAGAGGCTGCAGTGAGCCGAGGGCAATAGAGTGAGACTCCATCTCAAAAATAAATAAATAAATAAATAAGCAAATCTCATTTTAAAAAAAGAAAGAAGGCCGGGCGCGGTGGCTCAAGCCTGTAATCCCAGCACTTTGGGAGGCCGAGGCGGGTGGATCACGAGGTCAAGAGATCGAGACCATCCCGGTCAACATGGTGAAACCCCGTCTCTACTAAAAATACAAAAAATTAGCTGGGCGTGGTGGCGCATGCCTGTAATCCGAGCTACTCAGGAGGCTGAGGCAGGAGAATTGCCTGAACCCAGGAGGCGGAGGTTGCGGTGAGCCGAGATCACGCCATTGCACTCCAGCCTGGGTAACAAGAGCGAAACTCCGTCTCGGTATGGCCCCAAAAAAAAAAAAAGAAAAAAAAAAGCATGGAGGCCAGGGGGTACTGATTTGAAGAAGTTTAAAAGATGGCAATTTTCAAAAAGACAAGTTAGCCCATGCAATGCATTACTAAGAATGCCAGACAGGTTAGACGGACGGAGACATGGTCACTGAATTTAGTGACGGTAAAATTCAAGAAAATAATGAGGAGAAAAGCCAGACTTGGGAGGAGTTTGGGAAAGGCTAAAAAAGAAGAAGAAGAAAAAAAAAACCACGTGGAAGCAGCAGGCACAATATTCTGAGTCTAAAAGCTCAGCAGCAGCAGAAGGAGCTACAGGAGAGTAGCTGGGAAGGATCGTGTCATCCAAAGTTTTGGAACTACCCATTTAAACTCCACATTTACCATGAACGCTCCTAAATGTTGAGCTCTGTCTGCTTGAATATTTACCAAAGTTCTTCAATGGGATGTAATGTAAAAGGACAAGGGCTGGCGCTCTATGCCCAATTGTGTCCAGCAGCCTTAAATTCTACCGCTTAAGTAGTTAAAAATCTGTTCTTTTGTTGAAGGAAAGAACTTATGAATAGAAGGCAGCAACCCTAGACCCTTTAGAAATGACTAGTATTCAGTCCCTGTAATTTACTGGGCAATAATTTCAAACTCAAACAATCCCAACAGCAAGGTGGCTGAAGTCCACCAAAAGTTCAAAATGGGATATGTTCTCTTTAAAATTTTGAGAGCGACTAAATATGACAACCATCTGATGTATGAAAATTATTCACAACCAAAAACAGACAGTCTGGAAATAGCCGGGATGACTTCATTTAGACAGAATTACCCAAATCTGTTTCTAATATACACAGTACACATAATAAATTTTTACAATATGACAAGGAAAACAAACTTAATAAAAGTTCCCGATCTTTTGTTACACAAGCATGCTATATCCATGCTATGTTTATAATAGTTTGCTCATGATATCACAGCTCAGTAACAAAGGCCCAAGCAATACAAAAACAGTTACTAGGCATGACATCAGCTCACAACTACCGTAATTACATCGGTACACAAATTTCCCAAACTGTACATTTTCCAAACTGCTTCTCAATTTCAACGGCTGCCTTTAGACAATTACTTGCAGAGCTGTCTGCAGGCTTTGAGTAATACCTGTCTTTCTTCTCTTTCCCAAGCGTCATTTCCCTTTAGAAAGTGCATATTTCAATTATAAGCACTATTCTTCAAATATGCCCAACAACATATATCCAAATTAGGAGGTGGTGTGGTCTGGTGGTTAGGGAGGAACATTAAGCATCAGCAACTGTGATTCCATTCCTTTTGCTTTCCCTGTTTGCGGGGCCCAGGTGGTGGCACAGGGAAAGGCAGCAGAGTGTAGCGGATGAAAGCAATGACTCTTGAGCCAGACTGTGTGGGCCAGAATCCCAGCTCTGCCACTTATCAGCTGGATGGCCTGGGACAAGTTAACCACTCTATGCTCTACTTTCCTCCCCTGTAAAATGGGAATAATAATAGAACTTACCCCATATGGTGGCTGTACAGTAGTTGGCTCCTAGAAAGCACTATACAGTATTTACTATTTAATATAACTATTATCTTTCTGGGACTCAGTTTCCTGTTTGAAAACCTGGCATAAATTAACCTGACTTAGGGTAAACTGTTTAATTTTTCTAATGTCAGGGTAGGGGGGTTGCAGCCAGGTCACATTATCTCAAGATAGTGAAGTTTAAGGAGTAAAGTTTGAATGAATGCATGCATGTATGAATGAATGAATGAATGAAAATATAGGTCTTGAAAATAACCAATAGTTACAGAAGTGAAAAACATTATACCATGGAAATTGGGCTTCATCCTATTTTCTCTAATGTCTTACTTTCCTGTTTCTGTGATGAATGTTGATCAATATCTCCAACCCAATTAAAATAATAAGCGTAGGGAAAAAAGATATTGCCTTGTGATTTCAGAAGTGTATTTCTCTAAGGACCAGACTTTTCGAGCCCATCCTGTATGCACAACCTCTGTCTCACTGTGCTGTGTGGTCAGCTGGCTTTCCTGACCAGGCAGGGTGCCAGGGGAGTGCGACTACCCCCATTGTCACTTCTGGTCCATGGTATTGCACCAAATGCTGTTATTCTAGGCTCCAGGAAATTTTCTAACCACTGGACAGGGTCCAATGCTGTGTGCTAATGAGTTTCAGATTGGAGGACTTCACTGTGCATGTGTCAGAAAAGTGCCACGGTTTATAGCAAGGTTGGGGGAGGGAAGAAAAGACACACAAAAAGAAAGAAAAAACAGTAGTTAAAAAATGCTGGCTACTCAAATTGACAGGGAACACGACCTCTGCACTTCAGCAGAAATTCTTGCAGACTTAGAAAATAAAGGAGTTTGCTTTTATCGCACACTGTGAGACTCATATGGAAAGATGGAAAACACTACATCACTTGACCTCAGTGTGCCCCCTTTCAACCACAGACGAATATTGTGTACAAAAATTCCAAATCAACTTAAGATGTTCCAAAAAAAAAAAAAAATAGAGAGAGAGAGAGAGAGGCTTTAATTTTCTGCATTAGACTTGATTATCACTATTTTGGTTCTGAGATTTTGCTTAGAAGTTTCACACAGGAAAAAGACCGAAAGTTCCAGGAACAGTATTTTACCACTTTGGGGATAATGATGCAGTGGTCTCTATTGGGTGGGCGCAGCACGGTCTACACTCACATTGCAATGGAGAATACTGAGCAAGCCTGGCTCGCCCAGGCCTGAAAGTCACTCTAGACTGAAATCATGATTATTTGCTTACATTAACAGAACATCAAAACCAATTTTAAACAACTTAAAGAAACTCAAGCCATCTTTACTTGGTGATTCACTGTCATGGGAAACCAAGAAGCTCTTTTCTCCCTTCAAGGCAACCAACAGGCTTGATAGCAAGACTTCTCATTACGGGATCACAGCCTATCCAAGAAGAAGCTGCCCTTCTGCTGCTTTTATTTTTTTCGTTAAGAAGAATCGCTTGTTAGGAGAGTGTAACTCACAGAACTTTGGAGTAATGAGATTACATTTCAATTTTTTTTTTCTTTTGCCACACTTAGTCCTGGGGACTTTAAAAATCCGATTCTTTCACATCCTCAAACTGTCATCAACATTTTTTCAGATGGCATCAATAAAATTGATTGCTTGCAGTTCTGAATTCTGTTCTGCACATGGAAACAATATAATTTATTTTAAAGTATTTTCGATAGGGATGGAAGGAGAAATGGAACCTCAGGAAACCAATTCACAACATTTGGGGAGAGGTGGGAGGGGGCAAATCCAAAGCAAAGTAAATGTCCTGAATGTTACTGTACTCTGGAAACTTCGACAAAACGTCCTGATATATAAACCCTAAGCCTGACTGTTGTGCTGACTGACACGTCTTCCTGTCAGATATGAATGATGTTTCTGAAACATTAATATGTTCATTAAATTCTAACTCTCTGTACTTAAAATATTCTCTACTTTGGCTCAGAGGCATTTTGACAGCTTTGTTATAATCATATATGTGAAGCCCCCAGTCTACACAGTTGTAGAGATGCCTCATACCTACAACCAATCTGTTGCTTTTACAAGTTTAATCTAGGTATTGAGCAGCTGATTGTGGAATCACGTTGCTTCGACATCTTCAACTCAGCTGTATATCACAGAAACCACTATGGGTGGTGACAGACTCCCATGATGCCTAGCAACCGTACATGCCTCTAACTCCCTAATCTGTGATACTACAAAATACAGCTTGCATTTTTTTTTCTCTTCCCTCTTTCCCTGAAGCACAAGTGGACGACCAGCAAGGGTCCAACAGTGTTATTCCTAATTACCTTTTTTTTCACTCTTGATCCTGTGGCTCTCATAATTAGTTACCTGGGGCTGCAATCCAATTTGAAGTGATGACAAGAAAGTGATCCATGAAAAAGTAATAAGTTAAATCCAATTTCAGCCTTCCTCTAATTAAATGCACATGGAACTAATGACTCCAACCCTAGCATTTTAGTGATAATGGTAATTAGCGAGGTGGGAGTCACTCTCTTTTTCAACACTGGAGGTGTAAACCACAAGGTAAAATGGCAGGAGCACTCTTAATTACATGTGTCATTTTGTCAGCAATTTACACATTTTTGACCAGTCAAGTATGTTTTTTGCCCCTGTCCGCCTCCACCTCCAAGCCCCAACAATGATTATAACATACTAGTCCATGTTTCAAACACATGGACGCTCATAGGAACACTTCAAACTTGAAAATAAGAAATAACTTTTCTTTGCTGTTGTTGATCACTTCTCTCTCTCTCTCTCTGACATGCACAGAGACACACACAGACACAAAAAGATACACTTAGGGTAATTGTGCAGATCTGAGTCCTCTTAATTGAAATCCAGATATTTACAGTGGAACTTTTTGTTGGTTTCAGCTTTTTTTTTTTTTTTTTTGCTTATAATGTGGAAAAGAGAGTAATTTACTTATTTATGAAAAATATGACACTCAGTAGGTGCTGAGTAAACACACATTAAAAGAGAGGCAATAATTAACCTCTTGATGGCATATTGGTTATCTGTGTTTCTAAAAAACCTAGCTTCCCTTCCTGGTGCTGTGACTATCTTTGTATAAGTATCAAGTCAGCTACTTGTTTCCATTTTCTTCATCTGTTAAATGATTGAAGGACAGTGTCTATACTACAGGGCAACTAAGGGGCTGGCCCACATTCAGCACTGACTAAACATTCATTATCTAACACACTTTGCATGTGGTGGCAAGGACATGATTACATATAAAATATTAGCATCACATTTGCATTTAAATCTTAGATACATTTAAACAAGTGATTATATAATTAAATGTCCAAACTGAGATACTTTTTTTTTTCTTTAATAGAGTCCTGCTATGTTGCTCAGACTGGCCTCAAACTCCTGAGCTCAAGCGATCCTCTGGGCTTGGCCTCCTTAGTAGCTGAGATATGGTGCACACTGTTGCAGCTGCACCTGGTTCAAATAGAGATTTTTTTTTTTCTTTGAGATAGAGTCTCGCTCAGTCGCCCAGGCTAGAGTGCATCAAGGCTCACTGCAGCCTCAACCTCCTGGGCTCATTCAATCCTCCCACCTCGGCTACCAGAGTAGCTGGGAATACAGGGACCAGGTTAGGCTGATATTTTTGTATTCTTTGTAGAGATGGGGTTTTGCCATGTTGCTCAGGCTGGTCTCTAACTCCTGGACTCAAGTGATCTGCCCGCTTCAGCCTCCCAAAATGCTGGGATTACAGGTATGAGAGTCACTGCACCTGGGGATACTTTCGAGAGTGAGAATTATGAATAAACACAACCAATCAATAGCTATGGAGTGGGCTGTTGTAGGCAGACTGAGACCCACGGCCACCTATATACAGCTGAAATTTAAATACCAAAAACAAACTAACTCATAATATTGCAACTTACACCAGAATTTTGGAAGCAAGGATAAAACAGGCTATCAAAAAAAAAAAAAAAAAAAAATCTTAAAGCAGGAGGATGAGCCTGGAGCCCAAGGTGAACTTCTTGAGATTTGTGAAATCTTTAAGTCTGGATGTGACATTTTGTGTCCATGTGCATTTTTCTGGGAGAAGGAGTAACTGTTTCTATCATATTTGTAAGAGTACATGCAATCGGAAAGACTAAGAACTATTTATAAAATATTTCTGTTAGATTATTTCTTATCAAGACTTATTTTTAAGGTTTTGGGATTCTCCAATATCATGCGATAATAATAACATCTTAAATGTATCAAAATTTCAATGCTTTGTATCAATTTAAAAAGCTAGGGATGCCAATTCTAGACAATGTTAACTCTACACATAAAAACAAGTTTGCCTCCCTCTCCTAAATTATCCTTACTAATCAGTGCATAGGACTATTTCTTAAGGGTCAGTATTTCAAAACTATTCCATTTCACTATCAACAACATAAAATTGTAGTTTACTTTACAGGTTTCCTCTTGCCAATTTATTCTTTAGTGAATAACGTGGAAATGAGATGAACTACCAAGATTATATGTGGCATTAATGCAAAGCAAAAATGCTGCCTAAAGCATGTTTTATATAACTGCAAATAAAAATGCTAAAAAAAAAAAAAAAAACCAGACACCTACTGAATCTTGTATTTTAACCTCCTCCACCTAAAGCAAGGATCCACATAGTCATTCTGAGCTTCCAAGTAGACTAAAGGGCTGGCCTTAAAGTGGGTTTCACCATCTTTCCTTCCAGTGAAATGGCCTTCTGAGTAAGGGGCTCACACATGACATCACTTTGGAAGGAAGGGGATGGGCAGGAGGGAAAACTATCAGATGACTGACTTCACGTTCAAATTCTTTATAGACGGCCTGAAACTGGTGCGTTTTCCACTGCAGGCAACACACAAAGTTTACTTTCTTTCCTAACTTTAATGCTGCCAGAATACACATGTACTTTTACTTTCTTAGGAGAAAATGTGTCATTTGATTTCCTTCCAGTTTATGTACTCGTGCCAACAACCAAAATGCTTAAAGAACCAAAATGAATTAGTACCCAGAAACGGTGGTCAAAGTTTCAAAATTTGATCAATAAAATTGCTCATCTACTCACAAATTAATCTTCAGCCAGTAAAATTACAAATTTTCGAGGTTATGAGTACACCTGCACTGTTAAGCATTTATTTCACTTGTTTAAGCAATCTTCAGAAATATATAAATATTTATAAAAGAGAGCCTAGGCTGGGTGTGGTGGTTCATGCCTATAATCCTAGCACTTTGGGAGGCCAAGGCGGGCAGATCACCTGAGGTCAGAAGTTCAAGACCAGTATGGTCAACATGGGAAAACTCTGTCTCTACTAAAAACACGAAAATTAGCTGGGCATGGTGGTGCATGCCTGTTGTCCCAGCTACTCTGGAGGCTAAGGCAGGAGAATCACTTGAACCTGGGAGGCGGAGGTTGTAGTGAGCCAATATCGCACCACTGCACTCCAGCCTGGGTGAAACAGCGAGACTCCGTCTCAAAAAAAAAAAAACAAACCATCAAACAAACAAAAAGCCTACTATTTTTACTCATCTGTAATTTTCTTTTTGCAGCAAAACCTTGTTAATTTGTTTACAACTCATAAACCTCCTGAAGGCAGGGTCTGTCTCTTCCATAGTTCTGTATCCTATGAACACCAGCACAACGCCCAGCTTGCTTTGGAAATGTTCAACCAACTTGCATTCAATTAATTCAGATCATTCTGATTCTGAATTTATGATGGGGCCAATTTTCAATTTTCATTTGTGTCATTCATAAAAAAATTTGCAAAGCAAATGAACAGAATAAGTAAAAAGATAATTTTGGGTTACTAAGTAGAATATTTCTCAAAAACCTCAGAAGCAATATCTATACCTGATTAATGCCTTCATTAATAAACCACATCACCCAAGAATGTGACCTGCTCAGATTTGGTTCAGTATGTGGATCTGCAAAGAGTGTCATTTCTCTCCTATTTACTCTCATCTCCTGAAATTAGAACAAATTGGTGATGTTTGACTACATTTTATGATCTCTATCGGGTAACCACTTATAGCCTCCTCTAACTTTCCATTTTCTTTTGTTTGTATCATCAGCCTGTGAAACCAGAGAGTGCTGCCAAACACAAAGCAGGGAAGTGTGAGATATGCTTAAAATATGAGTCACAGTATATTTGGGGATTTGGGTTTCTTTTTTTTTCCCCCTCAAGCTATCAGCAGATCAAATCCTTCTTCCCTGTCAAGCCTTCTTCTATGCAGAAGATCTGAAATTTGCTAAAATCGGTCTCCTAGTGTAGTTATGAAGGGTGAGAAGATCAGAGATGAGCACTGTTAAGATTTGCTGTAGGATTTCCCTTTCATTTCAGAGCCACTCCGACGGAGATGCCTCAGCGAGGATGCAGTATGGCAAGATATATTTAAATATGAAGGTTATTCCTTCTGTGAATCACCACGTCTATAGGCGTATTTTTATAATGAGGTAATATACCATGTGGCCTAGGATAGTAATTTCTCCTCTCTGTTTGTGGAAGGCCAGCCAACCTAATAAAGCTTACTGAATGTGCATGACCTATCAGGCAGCTGAGGGGTCCTTCGGCAATTGTCTATGAAGCAGACACACACACACCAGTCCGGCAGCCGTTCAGATTGTTCCCCCCCGGCCAACTTTTAAAGCTGGTCTAAATTCTCTGCTTGTCAACTCCTCTACTTGGGGGGTAGGGAAAAACTTAAGACATCTTCTTTAGTAAAACCAGCATTCAAGCTTACCCCCTCTCCCCCCACTTTTTTATACAGACTGAAGTGCTCAGCAGAATGTGTGAGGTTGGTTTTGACACTGTCCTTGCCAAGAAAAACAAAGCCCTCTATATCATACTCTTCTGCATGGTGGCTAAAAACCCTGTAACAGGCAAGAAGAAAAAGAGCCCTCAAAAGGAAATCCCCTGAAACTTTACTTCTTATATTTAGCCCTCAAGGAACTTCATTCAACTTGGAAAAGAAGTTACCTAAAAATGCCATATGTTTTTAAAAAGCAAGTATGAGGGAAAATAATTCTACCATAAAAAAATCACAAACGATATTCAATACTGAAGAGCAGTGTGATCAGACAGATTGTGTATGTGTGTATTTTTTTTATTATCTCTAACCAAAGCTCTACTATGTGTAAGATTTTTCCCCCCAATAATATATTTTCATTTTCCCAATGCACTTGAGGTCTGATGAATTCAAGAGGACTCGGGGTATTTTTAAGGCTGTGAGAGCCCCAAGAGGGAGGCAAAAAGAATGGACCATCATTTGAATCACTGAGTGACAGGCTGGGCTAGCTCCCTGTATACATTAATAAATTAGAATTTTAATTGTGTCTCTGTCCACAGGAGATGCCCTGGTACTTTAATATGTACCAACAATTGGCTATGTTATGGAATCTGCAATGTGGCCTCCGCTGCTGACCTCTGAAACACAATTCCCAGTCTGACTACGGAAACTGTTCAGTTTGATCCTTTCAACTTATTTGAATCCTGACAAATAAGCTCACAGCTGAAAGGTCAACATAGTCATATTTCATCCTCCAGAGCTGTTCTTAAGACATCTGCACAACAAAGCACTTCTTACAGCACCTGACATGGGCCCTCACTGGCACTGTACCTCATTAAAAATGTCCCCTGCATGCGCATGTATTCCAAGGCACATGGTCCGATGATGGTTTACCAAATAAGTGTTTACAGAAGAGTCAGTAAACAAGGCACGTTTTCAACTTTTCCAGTAAAGTGTCACTATAGTGCTGAAATCTCTCTGGAAAGTGACAGTCTCCCAAGTACATATAGAAGAACCAGAACTTGTTGGTCAAGGTCAGTTTGATCTTTGTGGATCATTTGGGAACAGGTTGTGGTTCACCCGGACCTCTGAAAAGTCAACACAAGCTAGAATTTAGGTTGACCTCATTATCCAATTAATTGGCACCAAGTTATACACCTATCAGCCCCGACTTACAGAGTCTGTCCCCTCCTGTGATAGGGGTGCCCATCTTCAGCTATGAATATAGTCTGAACCACTTAGGACCAGGGTGCCAAGTGCCCTCTCTGAAATGTGAGCATGAAGACCCTGGATTCAAGTTTCTTAGAAATTTCTATTACAATTTTCTACTTTGAGTCAAAAATCCAAATTAGATTTTTTTTTTTCTTTTTTTGAGATGGAGTTTTGCTCTTGTTGTCCAGGCTGGAGTGCAGTGGTACGATCTTGACTCACCTTCACCCCTACCTCCCGGGTTCAACTGACTCTCCTGCCTCAGCCTCCTGAGTAACTGGGACTACAGGCACCTGCCACCACACGTGGCTAGTTTCTGTATTTGTCACCATGTTGGCCAGGCTGGCTCCTGACCTCAAGCGATCCACCTACCTCAACCTCCCAAAGCATTGGGATTACAGGCGTGGGCCACCGTGCCCAGCCCAAATTAGATTTTTATAAATTTACTGCTTCTTCCACTCCATTAAACCCTTGCCTTCAATGTGCCTGAAATCAGAAGTTGCTGGAACAACCTTTTTTTGTCATCTTTACATACAAATTTCTTCCCATTTAAAAATGATTGACTTAGAAACATTCTGAACATATCCACTGAAGAACAGGGTATATCTTATAATCATTACAAGCTATAACATTAAAAGTAACACATCCTCCTCAGGCCTAGTCATAATTCTTGATTCTATTGACATTCCGGGATGAATCATGGTGTGTTGCATCCTGTGCATTGCAGGACGTTTGGCAACATCCCTGGCCTGTACCTACTGGATGCCAGCAACACCTCTGCCCTGCTAGTTGTGGCAAACAAAAATGTCTCCAATGTTGCCCATTGTTCCGGGGGTGGCGGGAGGTGGGGTGCACAAAATCTTCCCTATTGAGGATAACTGCACTAAATCAAGGTGTGTGTCTGTGTGTGTTTCTCCCATTTCTAGACCCAACACGAGAGAATGTGGTGACAATTCTAAGTACCATGAACTTTTCTCATTAGTAACCGACACTGCCTGTTAGCAGCTCAACACTTACAAGTCCTCATCCTTCCATTACATTCACTCATCAGGAGATCTTACTCCTGACAATAAAACTTTTGGGCAAATACACATTTTCCCCAAAATGTTCTACTTGGCTGGTAAACCAAAAATACACTTTCCACAGATTTTCTTACATGATTTGCAATTCTCAACACAATCCACTCCTGAATTGCTTATCAGTTATCCCGAAGGGTATAATGTCAATTTAAAAAAGAAAAAGAATTGTTACCTGAAGAGCTGGTTGTTTGTCATTCCTCTTGGGAGATTTTAATCCACTAACTTGCTGCTGCTGTTGCTGCTGAAGAAGGAGTTGTCTTGCCACCTGAAGTGCCTGGAAAGAAAAACAGAAGAAAATCCTTTGCATTACTATACAGGTTCAGGGGACTCTTCATAAAAAAAGGATTCCAGGAAGTGCACTTTGGGGCTGGGTCCTGACTTTCCTATTTCCTGGCAAATGAAACAGCAAACAAAACTTCCCACCAGTCTTAGTTGGAAAACTTTCCAGAATTTGTTTGCATTTCCTTTGACTGGGCCAATTTCATCCACAGTTCTACAGGCATCTAAGCAGACATTTTATTACATTTTATTCCTACTAAAAATCTGACATGAAATTTAAGACCATGAGTGATTGGGACTCTGCAGAAGGATGACAGAGAGACCAGGAGGGAACCAGGCAAAGAAGAAAACTTGGGAGACACTACAGGGCCCCTTTCAGGGGCACCTTCATCTTCCCCCAATTCTTGGGGAAATGTGGGAACTCAAGTTGAAAGTAATACTTTCACCCCATCTGAGTCTAAATAAAGAGAAAGAACTAAGTGGTGGACCACAGGAAGAATATACACTATGGGTTGGGCTATCTAGGAAGGAAGATGAAACAGATGGGACATATCTAGGATGATCTTGACATTGACCTAGAATTTGAGAGGAAAATTTGGTAAATCTGACCTCTAGTCATCTTAAAAAGCTGTCTTAAGATGACCTCAAGTCATCTTGAAAAGGGCTATCTAGGAAAGAAGATGAAACAGATGAGACATAAGGATGACCCTGACCTTGACCTAGAATTTGGAGAGGAAAATACGGCAAATCTGGCCTCTAGTCACCTTAAATAGGAATATTATGTATCTCTGAACAAAACTGGATATGTTTATTACAAATGACCCTTTCAAGTTTACAATATGGGATGGTTTTTCCCTAAAGGTAGACATTGGGAGGTAGTATGAATTGGAGATAAAGCAAGAAGAAAACAGAAGACTTCTCCAAAATGTTTAATATATGACTGACAAATCTTTTTAAAAGTTCAAGTAGGCTGGGTATAGTGGCTCATGCCTGTAATCCCAGCGCTTTAGGAGGCTGAGGTGGGTGGATCACTTTAAGGAGTTCGAGATCAGTCTGGCCAACATGGTGAAATCCCTTCTCTATTAAAAAGACAAAAAATTAGCTGGGCATGGTAGCATGAGCCTGTAGTCCCAGGTACTTGGGAGGCTGAGGCAGGGGAATCACTTGAGCTGGGGAAGCAGAGGTTGCAGTGAGCCGAGATCACACCACTGCACTCCAGCCTGGCAACAGAGCAAGATTCTGCGCGTGTGTGTGTGTGTGTGTGTGTGTGTGTGTGTGTGTGTGTGTGTGTATAAAAATTAGCTGGGCATGGTGGCAGATGCCTGTAATCCCATCTACTCCAGAGGTTAAGGCAGGAAAATCGCTTGAACCTGGGAGGTGGAGGTTGCAATGAGTCGAGATTGCACCACTGCACTTCAGCCTGGGTAACAGAGTAAGCTCCCATCTCAAAAAATAAAATAAAATAAAAGTTCACGTAAAAAGGAAATACCAATGCCATCAATAAACCCCCATGAAGACATTTAATGCCAAGAAATTAAGAACAGGAATAATGGCTAGCCACACACCTTTCCAAAGATAGCAGAACGATCAGCAACAGAAAACTAAAGTTTGCAGATATTGTGCTAGAAAGTCATATGAAAAGTTGGGTTACTTGAGAACCAAGAAAGTACACATGGCAGAGATGTCCAGAATACTCATTAAATGATGTGCTTAGAGTTTAGAGACAAAATGAGCCTTCTTGAGTGTTACATCCATAATAATTTCTATATGGTAACCAAATTATTTATGCATCAAAGAAGAGGCACACACAGATTTAAGTCAATGCATCAAAAGGACCTGAGGCTATAGTCTTAGAAACTTAGCATAATGGACTTATGATGGTAGTGTGTTCCTTAAAAAGAAACAGGTGTTTCATTTATAAAGAAAATACATGTATATTTACAAGAAAAGTTACAAGGGAAATGGTGGAGTGGAAGAGAGGTAAGAGCGCCTTGGTGTCCCTGTAGATTGAACTCAGAAGAAAGAGAAAACAGAGTGGGTCAAGAGGATTCGTGGTCATGAGCAAACACCTAAAAATGTGGAATGTGCGGAACAGTACTTCTAAAAGGACAAGCTCACTGAACTGCGTTCATAACTATAGTTGTAACAAAGGATATTTTTAAGACACTGTGTAAGGTTGAGTGGCACCTTTGTGTTTAAGAGGTGCAAAGGAAAGCTAAGAAACAGAAGCACCGATAGATGAGTGACAAAGAAAGGAGCATGGGAAAGTGGAACCCTGCTATCCCACCTCCCTACTGCATTCACCCCCATGTCCCAGGGAGGCCTTCTGCCTACTCAACTCATCACGACCAGACCTTCAGATGCAATGTACGGGCTAGTTCATCTGTGAAGGGAGAAACAGATTCGACAGAACCTCCCTGGAAGAGCCTCGAGAAAAGGGGCTGTCTGAGTGGGGCATCTGGAAGCCAAGGCGCCTGGGAGAGTTGCCTGAGACTCCAGCCTGCTGTCTCAGGGAGGATTCACCATCACTGGACTCCGGGTTTTCTTGTCTCCTTGGAGACGCTCAGTACATGCGTAGGTGTAAAAGTGGGCAGAGTGAAGATTTCATTTATATCATATAAGAAAAATAGTCCCCTTTGCAAGGTGCCTGCAGGAGCAAAAGCCTCTCCTCCTACTATGTATGTTCCCTTAGCTATTTCACATGAAGGTTTTATGGCTTTTAATGTAGAAAAGGGAACTGTTATATATTTTAAGTGCTATCTTCAGAGTTCTCAGAGTAATAGACTGATCAGCAAAGAGGGGTTTGGTTGTCAGCTGGAAAGGCAGAGAGAGGGACTGTAGATGACAGTGCAGAGAAAAATATGGTGGGAAAGAGGAGAAAGGTTACATCCATTTAACAGTAAAATAAAGCAAGCAAAGAAAAACAAAGTAAGGAAGACCCCCTATAACTTACCACATTTCACCAAATACTGGGAGAAAGGGTACTCAGTTTTTAAACAGCCAAGTCTCAGAGAAGCTATAGTCAACTCTTCATTTCAGCAAAGTGTCTTTAAGAAAAACATTCACACAAAACTATTCTTTCCTCTTTTTCAGAGGATTCTTGCTCTGTCGCCCAGGCTGGAGTGCAGTGGCATGATCTCAGCTCACTGCAACCCACCTCCTGGGTTCAAGCAATTCTCCTGCCTCAGCCTCCTGAGTAGCTGGGACTACAGGCACTTGCCACTACACCTGGCCAGTTTTTGTATTTTTAGTAAAGACGGGGTTTCATCATGTTAGCCAGGCTGGTCTCCAACTCCTGACCTCAGGTGATCCACCCGTCCTGGCTTCCCAAAGTGCTAAGATTACAGGCATGAGCCACCACACCTGGCCATCACAACACTATTCTCATATGAGCATGGTTTCATAAATGTACATAAGCAAAAGAAAGTACAGAACTTAAAGCTAAGTTTTCAACAAACGCTTACTGAGCTGGTTCTACAGAATGATCATATATTTCAATATAAGCTATTGGAATCCTCAGATTTATTTTTCTGGTTGGAAGGGGGTAAAAAAGTCATGTATAATATATTTTTTTCAGACCCCACGTAGGGTACATGAACTTAAATAACCATGTTGTAAACCCCAGCTTCTTCATAGCATTTCATACAGAGGCCCACTAAAGATGACAATCTAAGATAAACGCATGGGGGAAAGGGCTTGCAAATTTGTACGAACCCAAGGGAAACTGTAGCTGACCTACTGAACAGAGAACACCATAAGAAAGACAAGCAAACTGGCTTCCAAATTTCAGCTCCCAAATGAATAAACACAGGTAAAATAACTTTAAATATTTGGGATGGGGAGATAACATTAGTGCAGAAAATAATTCATTTTGATATGAATTATCCCACAATAATTCCCCAGCTTTATCCTGGGTACGTTAACAGAGTAGGAGCAAATTACTATCCATATCCTCCCCAAATTAAAATCCATTTAAAAATTGCCTTAGGTCTCAGCAAGAGTTTTAAAACCTAACTGAACAGAACTTATAACATGCTTTGAAATCAACCACTAAAATATGTTTTCTGTTCTAATTTCCATGATATATAAATCACTGTGGTCTAGATTTTAAATTGTCACATGCAAGAAGAGGCAATAAACCCTTAGTGTATAAGACTATGTATCTGGGCATTACAATACACATCTCTGGCATCTACCATTTGTAAAAAGTAACAAGTGCTAATTGTAATGCTCACTGTTGATTAGTGGAAAATGTGGAATGACTGATGGGATCCCCTGTGGAAACTATGTCAGAGACCTATGTTCATCATGTTTCCTGTAGATGATGACTCGACAGCCATTTTTACCTGTTATGTGCATCAGAACAAATTATGTCCTTCATCTCAGACTACACTGCCTAAACCCCAGTGATAATCTTCTTTTTTTTTGAGGCAAGGTCTCACTATGTTACCCACATTGAAGTGCAGTAGCACAATCACAGCTTACTGTAGCCTTGACCTCCTGGGCTCCAGCAATCCTCCCATCTCAGCCTCCTGAGTAGCTGGGACTACTCAGGAGTAGTCCATACCCAGCTGATGTTTTCATTTTTGTAGAGACTGGTCTCACTGTGTTGCCCCAGCTGGTCTCAAACTCCTGGGCTCGAGTAATCCTCCTACTTTGGCCTCAAGCAATCCTCCCACTTTGGCCTCTCAAAGTGTTGGGATTACAGGTGTGAGCCACTGCGCCCAGCCAGAGATTATCTTTATTCCAATACAGTCGAGGAGTGAGAACGGACTTTTCTTTATAACAATATCTCAATCACAATTGGAGAAAAG
>NW_022436963.1:22190817-22193910 GCF_009761245.1 Sapajus apella
GGGAGAAAAGCTCGTAAAAAAAGAAAAGCAGCAAGGGAAGATTAGTAGGAAAGGAGTCAGTCATGTTCTCTCCTCTGTTTCTCACCCTCTACATACTGTTTCCGTCCCTCTAGAGAGCCTGGTTCCCCTCAACTAGTTTGCTAGTTTGTTCAACCCCAGCAACCAAAGCACTGATCATTTAACACAATCCAACAATCGCTCTGTAGCAAACTGGGGACTGAGGATACAAGGAAACTTCATCATTTTCTTGCTTTAGACACAGCAATTACTCCAGTGCAGGAAGGAACTAAGGCTTGTGAGTGACTTAAAAAGAAAAAAAGAAAAAAAAAATGACAGTGGCTTGTAGAACTGGGACATATTCATACAGAATTGAGAGTATTCCAAAGCAACAGGTTCTTCAAAAACTTTTTTAAACTTTATTTTACAAATAGACCACTTGGTTTTAAGAAGACAATGGTAAACTAAGCTTATAGAGGGATTCTGGTGAGTGAAAATATCAGATGCTCAAAGAAAGATTCCCATTCTAATGACTGTATAAATATTAGATACACAAGGGAAGAAAGAAACCACTGCAATAAATCATCGAGTCAGGTTATTGGCGTTGTAAATAAAAAACTAAACACATTCCCCAACAAAACTTATGGGGGTAATGACCATTCACAGAGAGCCTTTGGCAGTCTCTTTGTGCCAGTCACTGCTCAGTCGCCTCTATGATACTGCAAATAAGGGTGTGGACTCTGAACACTAATTGGTAGTAAATTCACTTGACTCAACCCCCAAAAGTAGGTGCAGTAGACAGCAAAGTCTTACATTAACCGGGGTACACTGAATTTGAATCAGTGGCTGAGAAAGGAAAGGCTCTATGTAGCATCATCCATCCTCACAGTTTCAACAGCTGGACAAATTATCCTATGATGATAGAGCATTTAATAACAGCTGATATTTAGGTAAGACATCTTGCATGGATTTTAAAAAGTGTTCCAGTCTTTGCAAATAAGTTGATGAGACAATTTCAAAACAGGCAGGGAGAAAAATCGAAGCAGAGACAACTCCTTACCTACAGCATCCTAACATTCTGTGTTTGAGTTAAAATGGAAAGGGACATGAAATAGAAAAGTCACTGTTCTCTATGGTCGTCATTTCCCTAACTGCAGAGGAGTTACAGTCACGTGTCATGGGCAGCGTCATCTCTGTGTGGGGAAGGTGGGGGAGAGGTAAGGCCAGGCCAAAGCACCCCCTCCAGTACTCAGACCACTTGATTACCCCACAGCAGCCCAAACCTCTCTTCTAGATCTACTTCCGTTGTTAGGTTTCACATATACTTTCAGACATGATTTTATATTCTTTAAGCTACACGTAGGGTGGTTATCACTGCTATGATGTCTATTATGTATATTCCTTGCTTGTCTTTTACTTTAATATTCAACAAATACTGCAAAGGTAGGTTTGGAAGTTGTACTTTTTGTTTCTTTTAAAGTCAGCAATGTATTTGAGTATATTTTCTCGGGGAAGAAAAGATGGCAAATCTTTTCTTTCTTTCTTTTTTCTTTCAGGTGGCAAATCTCTTTCTTTCCTTCTCTCTCTCTCTCTTTCTTTCTTTCACCGGGACGAAGGAGAACAGAATTGTGCAACTGGTTCCTGCACCACGTCATGATTTGCCATCATTAGTGATATGAGCTCAAATGCCATCCCATGCACCAACTATAGGAGACACGGACACCGAGAAATGCTGGAAGGCTCTAGAGAGGAGGTGGCATTCTGCCACAAACCCCACTGTCAACGCAAGCCCAGAAGGGGGTCAGCAAACCCTGTATCCAATTGCAATTATGAGTAACCCTTTTACTTCAAAGGCATGTACAGGATACTTCCTACCTAGCAAGGTAAAGGATAGGATTTTCATCTCACACACACACACACACACACACACACACACACACACACACACGTTATCTATGGTCCTCTTGCAAAATTAGGTGTAGTAAGTTTAATGACTACAGTTAGGAAGTCTGTTTGAAGACTTTTGGAAGAGCTAAAAAAAAAAAAAAAAAAAAAAAAACTACCATCATACTCCTACTCCCATTAACATAGGGCCCTATAACCGCCTTGCTGAGACACTGGCTGGCTGCTCCCCTTGGAGCCAGTGCCAGACGCTGAGTCACTACACCAAGTCTCCAGCACCTGAGTTGTCTTTGGAGGGATTCCATTCAAGCAGTGCCCAAGCCTGAGCCTGTTTAGCTCATGAAAGTTGACAAGATCACAGCCTAGGATGCTATGACTGTAGGCAACATTAGCATTGCAATGAAGTAAAACAGGAGTGAAGTTTATCAGAAAACATCTAAAATGTTAAGTTGGATGCTGTATCAAACTCTTTTTTCCCTCTAAGACTAGATTCTGCTTAAAAATAAATAAGTTGGCCCCATCTTCCAGGCTCCCAAAATAGAAAAAAATCGGGGTCAAAAGCAAGGATAAATGAATCAAAAGCCTCTATTAACTCACTGTATTTAACCCACTGTTTTTAGCAATTGCCTTTTATAAGGGTGCAGCTCAGCAACTCTCATGATGAATAATTCAGATTCACATCTTTTTCTACCTCAGAATGAGACTTGCTAATTTTGAAGCTTGTGGAAGAATCTAACTAGAATTATGCTCAAAATAATGGAGGATTTTCCATGATTTTACTAGTAACACTGAACTTAGTTCTTGCTCAAACAAATATGGTGCTGTACTCCTTTTTTTCTTATACTCTAAGTCACACAGACTCGGGATGCCCTAAGAGGCAATTAACACCTATGAATGCTTTGCTTCACAAAGTACCTTCCTTTTCTTGCCTGAATATGGGCAAAGAAGCAAAGAGTAAAAATGATTTTGAGGCAACATTCCAGCAGACATAGAAGACAAAAGAAAAAAACAGAAATGGGAATATAGGAAAGGCTCAAAACAGATTAATAATCCAAAATGTAGCCGGGCGCGGTGGCTCACGCCTGTAATCCCAGCACTTTGGGAGGCCGAGGCGGGTGGATCACGAGGTCAAAGAGATCGAGACCATCCTGGTCAACATGGTGAAACCCCGTCTCTACTAAAAATACAAAAAAT
>NW_022436963.1:22194010-22214015 GCF_009761245.1 Sapajus apella
GGGGGGAAAGGGGTGGGCCGAAAAGGGCCCATTGCACACCAGTCAGGAAAAAAAAAAGAAAAACACAGTAAAAAAAAAAAAAAAAAAAAAAAAAAAAAATCCAAAATGTGGAACTACTCATTATTGGCGAAATATTAGGATTGGGGTGGGGACCCTAACATTCTCCATTAATTTACGCTCCTTAAAGCAATTATTTTGAGTAGCTAAGATTACATCTCAGCTGAAAAACAACTGAAGAAACAAGGAGCAGCTAGGAACATAGGGACAAGTGTAGCATAACTTCCCTACATTTAAGACACTAAATGAAAACACTGTATTTGAATTATTCACTATGAACCAGGTACTGTGCTAGTTAGCGGCTCTCTATATGAATTTCATTTCTTGTTCCCAACTTTTCAAAGGGAAGTTGGGGAAAGTTTTATAACTCTTGATTCAAAATGGGCAAACAAAGACAGATTATGAAATTCAGTGACTTGTCCAAGGTCACAAGTCTAGTGGCTAGGATGGAAAAACAAAAACAAACAAACATTGTCTCATGAGAACTTGATACTCACAGCGTATCAAGGTCACTGATTAGACCAAAGATGGCAGTGGGTAATCTTGGCAAATGGCTATGCAGTCCTACGGAGCTAAAAATGCATGAATGGCTGTAGGCACCTTTGCCTCCAGAATGAAGGGAAAGGTCTTTTCTCAGCGTCACACCTTCTAACTTTAATTTCCCTTCTTTTCCCCACACAAAAGACGTGCTTTTTTCAACCAGATCTTTCCATTGCCAGGACTCTGTGAGCCATCACCACATCTACAAGTCTGCCCTCTCTGTTCTCTGCCCACATTTACGGCATCCAAGTATCTTCTTCATCTAAATTCACCCTTTCCCTGAAAGCTCTGTTCGCAATCCAATTTCTTCAAGCAGCAGTGTTCCCTGATCTCCCCAGACCCAAGGGACCAGCCCTGCTTCTGAATCCCTGTAGCAGCATCCTGTGCTTCCACTGTTGTGATGGCAAACTCCAAGGAGGCGGACAGGAAAGAATTAACAAGCCCAGCTATCTCTGTCCTCTCACACACTGTGTTTTCACCTCTCTGGTTATCTGAGTACATCCATCTTCTCTTGGAATAGTGATGTTGTCCCCACCATACCTTGATTCTCTGCTCTTCCTCAATCTGGGCAAGTCCTTCATTCTTTGGTTCAGCTAGGCCAAGGTTGAATTTTTTTTCAAAAGGAACTTTTCATAAAGCAAATAATAGAAAAGCAGAGCTAAGAAAGCACAGGTCTTTTTCTTTTTTCCCCAAATTTCACTCAAGTCCAGCCACAGTTAATGTCTCTGGACACCTGTATCTTACACTTTACCTCCATCTAAGTGAGATCTCTTCCCCTGACCCACTCGGCATGGCCTTTAGGTCCAGTGGGATGTCTGGCTCTTGCTTTAACCCGCTGTAGACTCTTGCTCTCTGCTATAAATACATTCTTCTTTTTGGTGGAGGTGGTTTGGGTGCTAAATTACTGTGTTATTAAACCTGCCCTGGTCTCTGGTTACTAGGGAAGGTAATTAAAAGTTGTAACTTTTGTAGTGTTTATTGCCAGACAAGTACTAAAGTGCAGACTCATTATATTATTTATTTTTCTTAATTCCTTGAGGTAAATTATACCCAGTTAACAGATGAGTGAGGGAGAGAGAGGGAGGGAGGGGGGCAAGGGTGAAAAAACAAACTATTGGGTACTATGCTTAGCACCTGGGTGTTGGGACATCCGCAAACTCAGTGTCATGCAATATACCCAGGTAACAAATCTGCACATGTACCCCCTAAATTTAAAATTATATCTTTTAAAAAAAGAAATATTACAGAGGGACTCCATATATCCATAATCTAGTCCTTCACAAATATTTTAAAACAAAGTCATTTTATTTGTGTATACCTGCATAATCCTTTGATAGGCCCAACCTGAAAGAATTTCTTCATTGTAAATACAGTTTTTGCCTTCTCAGCTGTCATATGCTCACAATTTTTTTTCCTCTCTGGAAAGAAAAAGATTCTGGAGAATTCTTGAAAAAAAAAATTAATAAAATCCCCAAATAAAAACACCAGAATTGTTTACTATGAATACATTGTTTAAAGTATGTAAAATAATTATAATAAAGTATTTTACCAACTCCAAAATATTTGTGTTATTTATTATGCAAGGCATATAAAAATGTTTAAAATATCACTATTACAATTGATACTTATAATACAGCATGATGCATGCAAGTGTGTGGTGCACACATTATGTTTGTGCTACTTTTAACTTGTAGATCATAAATTGTGTGTCTTAAAATAAAAAAGAAACACAAAAACAGAGAGGTTAAATTTTAAAGATTATGTAAAATATGTAGGTAAAGTCCTTAGCACAGCATCTGAAACATGATAGTTAGGAAACTGAAACTATTACTATATGTATCATATACTGCCCCAGGCATAAGAAAATATATTTTCTCAATGGAAAGCAAAGATTCCTTTTCCCCAGTGATCTCAAACGACTGGTTGTCCTCTTTATAGAAACACTAAGAAAAATTGCAGCATCCTCTCTTGAACCCAAAGGAATCTAAGGCAGTCAACTTTAATTGTACAAAAAGCAAACTGAGGACATGAAGAGGACGTGGTTTATCTGCAGTCACACAAATGACAGGCAGCTGAGAATCCTGGCTCTTTCCAATGCCAAAGGTGCTTGAGCAAATATGGCTCTTTCTGACTCTTACCAAACATTCAGCCATGCCTTGCCAATTCTCAGTACAGGAATGGCTGCCTAAGGGGCCAAATATTGAGCTAGGAGGAGTTGATGATACTGATGGTGATATTACCAATGAAGAAAATGGTAACTAACACTGAATCCCAACTACAATTGGTTCTAAATTACTTTATATAAACTGAAAGTTTATGTAATATGGTCAAGGTCACACAGCCTGGATAGAATCCCTTCACTGTATTCAAGAACAACACACAAATAAAAAGGCCACTAATCCACAGATCCACGAATTTGGAGTTCTTCCATTCACCTAGAACTAGAACTACTTGCTTGACATGACAGATTAAAACAAAAATAAGTCACATATAGAAGAATATATTCAGTTAATCTAAGCCGCACCAAAAAGTAACTTTCTAGTGAACTTTAAAAAGATCATATCTTATGGTGGCTACTGGTTACAGCAAAAGAAATACAGATTTGATTGGTTTGGTCGAGGAATTAGAAACACTTTCTTTAATAGAGAATTTGAGAAAAAGAAACTGTGGTCATCTGATGCACACTTGTGCTCACAGAGTTGTGCTTGAAAAGTGACAATGATCTTTGGAACTTCCAGTAACCACAGTTTAGCATAAGGTGGAACTTAAGTTTCCAGGCATGAAAAAATAAGGATTCCCTGGGAATTTGGGGGAATTACTGACCTTGAGAGAATCACAGAAATTATAAAGAAATAGACGTTTGCTTTCAAAAACAATAATATATTTCTACAGAAGCGGCAAACACAGTGGTTGAACGCACACCAATCATTGCGTCTGGATTTGAAGCCCAGTTCCAATGTTTGCTAGCTGTGTGGCCTGAGACAAGTTACTTAACCTCCCAATAAGAATGGGAGGAACGAAAAGTACCTATGTCAAACTGATACATGTAAAGAGCATAGTGTAGAGCCTCACGTTCGGTAAAAAACAAGTGATTTTGAAAAGTGCTGAATAACTATGGATTATGAAATAACAACTTCATGGTAGAAGATACGGAACGTGTACATGAATTGGGAGAATAATAAAAAAAACAACGAATACGACACCGTCACCTACAATGACACATTTTAAGCATTTGGGGATATGATAGAAAAGAAATTTTCTTGGCCCAGGCACACTGGCTCATGCCTGTAATCCCAACATTTTGGGAGGCAAAGGCAGGTGGACTGCTTGAGACCAGGAGCTGGAGACCAGCCCAGGCAACACGGCAAAACTCATCTTTAATAAAAATACAAAAATTAGCCAGGTGTGGTGGTGCACACCTGTAGTCCCAGCTACTTGGGAGGATGAGGCTGCTGTGAGCTAAGATTGTGCCACTGTCCTCCACCCTGGGTAACAGAGCACGACTCTGTCTCAAAAGACAGAAAAAAAAAAAAAGAGAAGAAATTTTCTTAAGCAAAACTGGAATCATTCTGTATGGTCTTTAAAAAATTACTTTTGAAATTAAAAGCACATTTTGACTGAAGATTTTTTTCAAATCAATTTCTATGTTCAGGTTCCAACAAACAAACAGTATCAGGAGCCAAAAAACCCAAACACCTATACCCTACTGTGGATTTTTCTGGAAAAGCTTTCATAAAAGGACTCTGAACAGCAAATGGCACTTGCCTGATTTTTACAGTGTGCTTTAGAAACCTAGGAAGGAGGCCCACGGCACTCCAGAATTGTGGAATCACACAGTCCCATACCAGGCTAACAGCATGTTTCAGTCCTTTTGCCCCCAAAGCATGTAACTACAGAGCAACCGCTGACTTAACTTTGCAGAGCCCATAAGCAGTACTGTATCTGTTTCCTCAGAAAGAGCAAACTAACTTGATTTTTGTGGAAGTTAAATTGCCAACATCATATTGAGTTAAAGAGAAACAGAACAAAAATCAGAAGTTTCAGCCCATGCTGTATCGTTAAAAAAAATACATCCTTTGACCCTAAATAGATTAAAATTGAGTGCAATTAGTCTTTACCACCTCCTCCCTCCCACCACCACCACCATCACCACGCACTAGCTATATTTTCCAGGCCAGTTTCTTCATGGTAAAACACTTTCTCATGAGGCTGCCTGTGGTCAGGGCTGACTATGTCACAGGAAAAAATGCTTCTCATGATCTCCAGATCATAGCGCTTCCAGGTCTAGCCTGAGCATTAAATACAGACACACCCGGAAATTATAAACGATTTTAACAACTGGACATTTTCCCACCTCTAAAGTGGGATAAACTTTGCAGCCTACCTATGTCCCTGGGGTGTTCTGAGTATTAATAAGTTAGTATTAGTCAGGCACTTTGATTTCTACAGACAAAGGGCTCTGTATAAATGCAAAGCATGATTATCCAACCCAACTGCCTTTTGGAGAGGACAACAGAGGCGGAAAGGCCACTGCTTCCACGGTTGTCTTCTCAAGAGCAAAGCCACCTCCCAGTTATCTTCAGGGCAATACTCGTGAAAGTTGCGCCGTAGTTGAGCCTCTGCTGCACCGTTCCCTTATATAGTCAATGAAGAGGGAATCCCTTCTGTGTGCATATTTTCAATTCACATTCCAACACAGTATAGGCAATGAAACAGATTTTCAGCTGCGATTTATAGGTCTTGATACAACTGGGCCAGGCAGTGTGCTAGAATCATCCGTATCACTTCTTCAGGATGTGAAGAAGTGAGGAAGCCTCTACAAAAAATCATGCTCCAGTATCTAAAGAATGTGCCAGTGTGCACACCTGTATCAGTGAATGCCTACATATTGTTTTCACAAAGCCATGCAAACCCCACCTGAGAACTAAAAAATATATAAATTTTAAATCTAAATTTAATACAGATTTGAACCTTTCCCTTGGCCTCTGGAGGAATCAATGTAAGATAATGACGGCCTTGAAGATAATGAAATAGGTTACATAATATTAAAGACTAGAAGATATTTATGATGGACACAGGCAAATAAGTAGACTCTTTGTATTACAGCACCTGCCTGACATCTTTAAAGAGAGGGGCAAAATGCTGGCCTCTGATAAATGACGTTGTACCCTAGCCACAGACTCTCTCGTGTAGTTTCCTTTAGCTGAGCTCTTCAAGTTTAGCTCTAAACCTCACAATATAGCTTTTAACAAAACTGTAAGAGCCACTGGTTTGTCCAACGTTATTATTATTTAAAACATACACATACACCACACAGTTGAGCTACTGAGGCCGGCATTCCTAAGTGAACCGCCTAGAAAAAGCTAAACTAATGAACAAAGTAATCCTGGGAAATCCTGTCCCATAAAACCATTAGTTGCAATAGACTAATTCTCAATAAAAAGACTGGCAAATTCTGAGAAGGCAAAAAGCCTCCTGAGCCTTAAGGGTTAACTCACTTGCCTTAAAAAAAAAAAAAAGACATATAATTTCCTTTTATCATAACACAATGCATTTATTATTTTCTGTATATCTGTTAAAGGGCATGGCTTTCAGAGTGGAAAACAAAACAGAACTTGGTCACATGTTTATTTGCTTCAGCTACTCCCTTCCCCTTCTGATAAATAATCAAACATGCCATCCAGAAAAAACAAAACCAGCGAGCTGGGAAATTTGATGGTCATCAAATAGACTGAGATACCAAGAAAAGCAGCCCACTGTTCCCACACTGAGTTTTCGGCCCCCACACCTACACTAACATCTGAGTAAATACCTTCAGTCACTCTTTCCATTTTCCCTGCAATTACTCCTACTGTTAAACAAATTGTCCTTAAGGCAGTCACAAACATCTTATTTTTTCTTGCAAAAGAGAACAACTTTTTAACATTGGAAAAGACATCACAGCCATAGCAATACGTGCACACAACACACACACACACACACACACACACACACACACACACACACTCTTACTTATTTTATGTATTTAAATGTTTCTTCCACGAGAGGTTTGGACAACCCCAGAGCATATTTCTTTCTCTATTCTAATAGATGCTGTTTTAAGACACTAAAATTTAAAAATATTTAGTCTGGGGACTAGCAAACAAGGTTCAGAGTAACAACAATTCTCTTAAGATCAAAAGAGCTAATTTTCCATTTCCTGTCTATTCCCTGACCAGTATATAGTTAAAAAAATATTAACACCTGGTTTACCAATTAAACTGAAGTTGGGGGTCAGGGAAGGGGGATGTGGAGGGAGGGGAGAGAGGCAAAAGGAGTGACTACAGACAGGAAAAGGTGGAACCTTTTTTAAAAATGTCAAACCATGTGTTTAAAAAGTAATTTCAACAGAAAAGACTAAGCCGTTAGATCTCTCTTCTACTCAGAGCCAAGAGGCAGCTCAAGTCTGAGGGCTTTTCCTGCCATACTGATTATCCACAATGAAAATTTTTGTAAAGAGCCTTCCAACATCAAAGTTAACAACCATCACAGAAAGTGAGGCAGGCTTTCCCTTTCCGTATGCAGCCCACTCTGTTTAAACAATAGTTATATGAATGAGATAATGACCGTGCGTGTTTCAGCAGTCTGACTTTTATTGGCATGAAATTGGTACAAATATTATCAAGACTGATTCACAAATGATGACGGCGTCGTGATGCAAACATCAGGGGACAATTCTGTAGATGCAGAATTACAAAGGCACCATCCCCACATTCTCTTACTACTTGTGATAACAGGAAGAAAAAGAAGGCAACACGAAACAATGTCACAGTAAGCAGAGAGAGGTTCCCATCTATGTTCAGCCTGTAAAACTATCCTGACACCACCCGGCTGCTTACTTAGCTGATTATATCCAAAGACATATTTGAAAGCAAGAGTGAATTAAAAAAGGAGTTAGAAAGGAACCGGTCCTCTCAAATCTCTAAAAAGAAAAAAACCTCTGATGGAGAGAGGAGGGAAGGAGGAGGAAAAAAAGCAGTAAACAAGTTGGATCATCCGATTTCGCCCTTCAGAGAATGTCTGCACAAGAACAGATCCCTAGTTTAAAAGTTTAACCCAGTAAAAAATGTTTCTTTTTCTCTGGACACTTACAGAGAAAATGAAGAGTTTGGCGAAGGGAGCCCGTACTGTCTGCCTTTGGATTTCCGTCTTCTTGCTGTAGATGGGTTCTGGCTGTTTCTGCGAAGCGGGGGTTGCCGAGTGGTGAAAAAGATGTTTGAATAAACAGGAAGTACTGTGCGGCTGAAGCACACTCGAAGAGAAAACACACTGGAACATTGCCCTTTGTAGGCAACCTCAGGGAGGTTTGCCTCCACAGTAGCTGGCTGGGCTCTCACTAAATGACAAAGAAACCACAAGAATTCCTCAAGTAATTCTTCACTTTCAAAGTTGAAAGATCAGTTGGAGCTTGCAGGTAATTTTCAAAGTTGCATTTAGCACTTAAAGAAATCTATTAATGCCACACGTATCTAAACCGCTCCAGGTCTGCAAGCAGCGACACAGCACACGCAGTGCGCCCCGGCTAGACCAAGCCCTAGCCAAACACAGCTCATTCACGCAGACAAATACACACCAACAGGGTTTCGGGAAACCTGCTCTTGAGATATTTTTGTGGTGACATTTACATAGGCAGGATGCTTTAAAAAAAAAAAAAGGAAGAAAATTCAGATTTTCAGACTTTAGAGGATTTTGTCACACGTATTTTTAAAGAACACATTGTCCCGCATTCCAGGGATGTACCCTGGATCTGGCTTTGACAGGCTGTCCTTTACATTTTCCTTCTCCATCAAGCAAACTACCTGTTTATCTCCAGATGCCTAGCTTGCCTACTGGAACACTCCTTAACCCACCCCGAAATCATTATTACAGTCCTGTCGCCTGGCACCGGAGCAACTCAACAGAGACTGTAAAGAAAAGTAAACTGCTGAAGGCACAGCAAGTCAGCTTGAAAAATAGGAGGAAGAGTTGAACAGCCATATTCAATAACAAAAAAAGGAATCCTTCTGAAAATGTATTGCTCCTGTGGCAATGTTCTTCTGCCACGGAAGCTACTGATTTGTTATTTAGCGTGGAATGCTGGACTGTCTGTCATCCAGGTGCTAATACTCGGCTAAAATAACTCATTGGGAGCTGTCAGTGGGATGTTTACATAGGCCCCAATCTTTTCTTCATAGAAGGAAATTTTTTACTGGAATTCATCTTCTTTTGATCTCACATTCAAAGCAACGGCAGCTTGATAGACATTCAAGTCTGAAAGCAAATCCAGACGCTGAAGATAAACCGCCAGAAAATGACAGGCAGAAGCATCTAAAGCTTATAAAAATGAAGAGAACAGCATGTCGCCTGAGTATTACAATAGCAGAAATCAAGAGACATATTAGGTGGAACTGATCAGCCACAAAAACAGTTCAAAAGGCAGATCATAGAAACAGAGGACTAGGCTAGAGGGAAAAAATGGGAAAGATCTGGTTTACTGCCTCACCTCCCTCCTGAGCCTCAGTGCTTCCACGCCTGCCTTCTCCACTTTGGGGAGGGGTGGAGTATCCAATGCAAATGTTCCTCTCTAACTCAGCTGGTCCAGTTAGAGACCAGGAAATGATTTCCTAGCAATCCATTTTCAAGGGGCAGGAGAAAAAGGCACTCTTACCTTGCTCAGTGTCCAACACGCTGCATTTTATTACCATCCCCTGCAGCTGCTCTGCGTTGCAGTATCAAAAGGCACACAGCCTGGGCGCCATGAAAGTGGGCGGTCAGGAAAAGCATCTCTCAACAGAAGAGCTATAAGTAGTCCGAGATGGGGCTAGAGAGCTCTAAGCAGTCCAGTTCCCTAAAATGGCTAGTTATGGAATGAACACAAATGTTCCAGCTTCAGTCACACAAATAGATGTGTTCTGTCCTACAGATATGTAACTGCTCAACACCTAGTCGCTTTTAAGCCAACTACGGCAGTTCTGTAAAGGAATTATCACAACTTTCTTAGAGACATGCAATTAAAAAAAAAAAGCCTCTTATTTTCATTAAAGTCAGCGCATACAATGAAATAGTAATTCTAACAATTTTGTTTTTAAAGCTGTTTGTTAACAAACACTGAATGTGAACAGGCAGCATCAGCATCAGGTTAGAGGGCAACAGAATTCCACATTATAATTTAGCCTGCGGTTATTCCTGATTGCATGCACCCTCTGGGACTGCAAAGCAAGATCTTCTTTTGCAGCACGCTTGGATTTTTAAAATTAGTGCCCCTCCTTTTTTGCATAATAAACTAACATTGAAATATGGATTTAAAAATGTACAAACCACTTTTTAAAAGCTGTAATCAGTTTAGGATTTGCCTTGTGCAAACGAGTCCTGGGTAACTAAGTTACAAATGCAAAAAAAACAAACAAACAAAAAAAACAAAAAACAACCAAATAACACAAACAAAGCCAAAACCCTATTAGATCCTAACAGTATTTTTTCAAGACACCTCTGCCATGCCTATACATCTATCAGATGTGCTAAAGTTGATGATTTTTGTTTGAATTGTATTAGTTCAATCCATCAAAGTCGCCATGACTGTTCTCTAACCTTAAAAAAAAAAAAACCAAACAAACATAGTTGCTTTCAACACTTTTTCCAAACATCTCCCAACTAAATATTCCATGTTGCTGTAATTGTTAGATTTACCAAAAACACAGGGAGGTTTACTGTGAAAAGCGAAATGCAATTTCCCTTATACATGATAAAATACGTTCTTCCTCTACACAGAATGCTGCCACCACCACTGAGATGCAAGGAGCAGCAACACTCCACTTCTCATGGCCATTAGAAGTATTTTTTTAAAAAATCTGCCATGTATAAAGACCTTCATTAGTATAATTAAATGACTGTTGGGTTTTTGTGATATAAACAACTTTTGATATGTCATTTAAAAACCTCATAATAACATCATTAAAGAGCCACCATTTTTAAAAGAGAAATTGTCTGCTCAGGGCCATGGAATAGTCGTCTAGCTCTGGGCCTCTTCCTCGTCTCCCTTTCAGACTTCTCCTGGACTTGAATGTCACCATAGACCTTGAATCCTTGAATGTGAAATGGCTTCACGCTAATTGCTCTAATTGCTTGAAGATGTGCAGGCAGGTGAAACCTGATCCCCGTGGCCATTGTAGAGACCAAGAACAACACAGGAATGTTTACACAGTGGTTTGATTTTAATAGAAGGGCTGAGTTTAAGACAGCAAAAACACAGCGAATAGGTGACCTCTTAATGTAGTCCTCCTCCAAAAAAAAAAAAAAAAAGGACACATAACAAAATATGATTTCATGTTCTAAAAGGCAGTGTCCTAAATACCAAGGTTATTTGCTTGACTCTTGGAGATGAGTACATGTTACATTGCACCTGACATTTTATACCCGAAACTCTACCCCGAATATGTGTGTGTGTGATTTTTTTTTTTACTTTAAAACAAAAAAGCACTTTATGTGTCAGTCACCTTACAAACAGATTATGACTCTATGGTATTTCCTAGTAAGTGCACTCATTTAAATTTTAAATTGAATATTTTTCACTGCTATAATACTCCCTGTCCCTTAAAGGGGAAAGCTTGGGTGTCTCCTTGTTTATTTCTTTGCCTCTTCTGTCCCCATCCCCATTTATGGAATTCTTGACCCTTGTCCATTTCTTGATTGCAGTTGAAGTTGAGCCCAAATCCTCTCACTCTGGTGCTTCAGACATTTGTCTAAAGGCTTTCGGTATCTTGTTTCTTTGTTGCTGTGTGGGACTGTGGTCTGCTTGCCCCTAGACAGACCAAGGTCGCCATTAGAGTGGCCAGAATAGCTATTCAAAAACACTGGCTATTCTCCTTGATATTTTAGTGATTTGGAATGGACACTGAGGTCTGAGGTTTAATGATAACTCCCAGGGCCCTCTCTTAACAGGGCACAAATGTAACCAAGGATGGACAAGAAATACATGACAGCAAGGCCAAGATAAAAATATAGCAGCGCCTACGAGGTATCATGAACAAAAGAACCCACAAAGGTGAGGGGAAGTGTTAGGTATTGAGATAGATAGGTAGGTAGGCAGGTAGGTAGACAGATAGCTCAAGGATCCAAATGTATAGAAGCATTTCATATAGAGCCAAGGAAATACTGCTAAACGGAAAAGGAATGAGACATATACTACAGTAGGAAAAATACGGCCAAACAATGGAATTATTTTAAGGTTAAGCTGGGCAATTAAGGCCAATGATACACCTTGTAAATGAGAACAGTGAAACAGGAAATACCCCATACAGCAGGGAGTACTCTCTAACTGCTGCTCTGCCTGTATATTAACTTCTGATGATGAAATACAAAAAACAGCAGAAAGGGGAAAAAAGTCCTCTTAAGGCTATGAAAACTTTACCTATATAAGTTAAGTAATAAATATAGGCGCTTCCTTTCCTGGACTATTTGCTCCCCCCAAGACATTGAAAGAGAAAATAATGAATCAAAAATAACTGCACAGAACATCCCTTTGAATCACAGCCTCCCCACACACATCTATAGACATTCCTACCTTGTTCTCAAAGTTATAATCCCCGGTCGGGCACGGTAGCTCACACCTATAATCCCAGCACTTTGGGAGGCCGAGACGGGTGGATCACAAGGTCAAGAGGTCAAGACCATCCTGGCCAACATGGTAAAGTCCCATCTCTACTAAAAATACCAAAATCAGCTGGGTGTGGTGGTGCACGCCTGTAATCTCAGCCGCTCAGGAGGCTGATGCAGGAGATTCACTTTAACTCGGGAGGTAGAGGTTTGAGCGAGCCGAGATTGGACCACTGCACTCCAGCCTGGCGACAGAGCAAGACTCCGTCTCAAAAAAAAAGAAAAGTTATAACCCCCTATTAAGAAGAAATGCCCTCCCCTCTGAAAAAGGAGGGGAGACCAGCATCCATTTGTACATTTAAAGATTAAGTATAAACCAATCCAAGCCAGTGAGAGAACACAGAAGAAAAAAGTAAACAGGCCCCTACCCCTACCCCCAAAATAGTTCCCCTTTGAAAGTTCTAAGCGGTGAGTGCCTGGTACCGAGGGCTGCCCTGTTCCTTGGAGGGGTCAGCAAAGCTATGCTAAACTGACAGGTTCAGTTTACAGCAGGCCAGAACTTTGTTTGGATATACTGGCCTTGTTCACCGCCAGCTTAACAACAGATGGCTAGAAAACTTTCATTATGTTGCACAGGACTGAACTGCAAACAACCCAGAAAACTGTGAAAAGTTTAACTCCCTCTGAACCAATGTGCCAAACCAGGGCCTGCCCAGAGCCAGTGAACCAGCTTAGGGCCAAGGGGGCTGTGGAAGTGATGGTTAAAGTAAGGCTACCCAAGTCAAGGCAAGGCACCTTTCCAGGCTCCAAAACAGCAGCGACCCACCCAAATCTCTATTTAACTCTTCAAAGGCCAGGCCATATAAGGAGTTGCATCGACTATGCCTTCTTTACTTTTCCAAAATGTACTGTCAGAATTTCCCGCCCTTTGGAGAAAGAAAATCTTCCACCAGACAAGTCCCAATCCCCAAGCTGCCGTCTTGCCTTCCCTTCTCCTGGAAGTTGGGAGCACAGGACCAAATAGTCTCACCCTAACACCCAGAGTTAAATTTGATTTATCTAAATCTGTTTATAATTTAAATATTCATTAAATAGATTCAATCACATGAACCCTAATATCTCCTAATGCTCTGAGACAGGTTATAAATGCACCTTCAAAGGTTTAATTCAATTGGCAATCTGAGAAGCCTTATCACTGGAAATGTGTTATTTTCATATTATGCAAGAAATGAACAAATGTGTTTTCCACAAATGTATTTTAGAAGCCACCCTTTCCTGTTATTGAAAGAAAATTGTGTTTATTACTCCTTTAGCATAGTGTAAACTCATAAACGTCAACAGAGAGTACAAGGAAAACTGTCAACTAAATATTGTTTCCTTCATGAGCTGTTCTTCCAAGTCAATTACGCCTTTCAACTTCTGGGGCATTGTATGATAAACTGGCAGTAAAAATCATTCACATTAATATACCATGGTGCCTTGCCTGCAAAAGGTAATTAAAGAAGTAAATGACTCATAAGAATAGACATATTAGCTGCAAAATGAAAGGCAACTGAGCTGCCACATAAAAATATGTACCATTAAGATACTGCATTTTCATATTCCTGTAATCAGCTTCAGTAGACTAATGCTTATTTAATCCAGTTCTCTGCTAAGTCCATCAACAACTGTTTTTTGCTGTTTTCTCCTTGACTGAACATTATGAGAGCAGGTTTAGAATAAATACTGCAATGAGATTTTTGCATACTCAATTGAAGAACAGGTTTTTACATTTTAAAATCTATTTTTCTTTCTCTGAGAAATACAACATAAAAAAAAAAGATTACTGGTGGAAAAATACGTATGTATATTGCTAGTAGACGTGTCCCTTTAAATGGCAGAACATTTCAGCAAAATATTTGTTTCCATATTCACTATTTCTGACCTGTACCACTATCGGCATAAGGGTGTCATGCCTCCACTTGCCAGATCTCAGCTTCCTTTATGAAGCACTCCCTTTTGTTAATAATGTCTTCCATTAGCATTAGCAGGATGAGGGCAATTTATCCTTTGGCAGGGATGTAAGGAGAAGGCAAGAAATGAGGAGGGGGTTAGCGTGTGCGGGGTGGGAGAGTATCTCAGACATGACTAGCAGCCTCTGAGTCCTTTTCCTTCCAGGGTGTTAGACTGAATAAACCCTGCTCAAAGAGAAATGAATTGACCCTCAAAATAACTGCTCTATTTTCCAATCTCTGGCTTTCAAACTGACATTTTGCTCACTTCTCCATATCCCTTTATATTTCAGCACATCCTCACCAGCCCAGCCAAGCCACAGCAAAACATCCTCCATACAGTCTGAGAATTTTCACTCCACCTGCTCACTTCTCTGCTGTGGGAACCTTGATCTTAACCAGTGAGATGGGTCCACCATTTGTACTGTTAATATTTTTGGGAACATTAGATGCATGAAGTTTCCTGGAGGCGGGACAAATGCCTGTTCTGACTGTGGTAAGCAGGGCTCTTTGTTGATAACTGATGCAGTCTAAAGCTTTTGTCATTTCAGTTTGGGAGTTACAGTTTTCAGAACTCTTGCAGCTCCCCCGATGTCCAATGCCAGCAGTGAAATCAGCCTAGGATATTTGGTCTTCTATCATGTGTGTCAACAAGTCATCAGCCTTCAATAACATCTGAATACATCTGGATGGTGCCCATTAACTTAAAAAAAAAAACCCAAAATATAATTCTATCTAGTTTTTTTTTTTTTTTGGGTGCAAGACCATGGGCTTTCAATAAAGGTAAAGTTCTAGATTTCTATACAAGTTGTGCCTTCTCTCCTTCCCTCCCCCTGTGAATATATAAATCTCTTTGGCTTTAAAACTGATGAGCAGTCAGCCAGGCCCTCAAGGACAGTGCAGGATGTGAGGGTGGCCCTACAAGGACCCTCCAAGATTTATGTATCTTTTCGCAGTTCTCGGAGCTATGGAGAGCCTCCCAGATTTAGGCTGGATCTCCTTGTAATGTATTATTGCCTCAGTGTTCGAGCAGACACCACATGGAACCACAACTAATGAGCTCTAGTCCTTTTTCTAATTAAGGAACAAAGGTTCCTGTGTGCACAGAATGGTGACGCTGTCTGGAGAACGCACGTGGAGGAAGAAGCGAATGCTTCTAATTGCCTCAAAATGGGATTTTTAATATTTAGGAACATAATGGGATCGGGAAATAAGAACATTTCCAACATCCTTTACAAATAAGCCTTTACAAAATATTGTTAGCTGTTAATAATACATCATTATCAAAAATGGAAAGTCATGAATACAGTGCATGTAACCTTTGTATTCATGTGAATTAACCTATATGTACGAATACAATGATACATGAATTAGTTTTTAAAAATACATTAAAAAAAATAAAAGGCCCTTCTCTGAAAAAGAAAGGCAAGAAGGCAGCTCCTCTGAGCCTGATATTCCTCAGACCTTAGCAGATTAGGATTCAAACATGTAATTAAGAAAGATAACCCCAGTTTTTATAGTAATTAGGGGCTGTGGGAAATAGGATACTATCTCTCAAAAGTGTTACAAATATACCACACTTCTAAATAACCTGCAATGCTTGGAAAGTATACTCACTACCAAGGGCAAAGCTGCTATGCAGTGAGGGAACAGTAAATGACAGACTGGCGTTCAAGTCCATTAGCTGCTATGTGATAGGAGCACATTCACTGGCACGCGACCTGTGAAAAATCTTAGATCTCTTTAAATCTTTGAATTGGATTACTGCATTAATTCTTAAGAACTGCAATCCTTCAACCAAGTCAAATTACCCTCATTAACAGTGGAAAAACTGCCTCTGCAATAAGTTTTTTAAAAAAAGATATTTATTACCTATAATCACTTTCACATACTTCACCTAGAAATATGATGAACTAATGCCAAGAACTCTGAAAATGGCATCCTGGTTTCGCATATTAATTTGGGTTAAAATAAAAATACAAATGCAAGTATTTGCATGCTATTTAAAATGTTTTTTTCACATCTCTAGGAAATTTTCTTTTATGATTACAGCCCTCAGATAAGAAGGAAATAGCTCCATTTTACAGGAGGGGAAATTGGGGCATACAAACAGAGACGGAGCCAGGTGTCTAAGCTTGGCCGGGCTAATTGGGGTAACGCAGAGAGTCGCCTGGTCCTCTGTTCTGGGCTCACGCTGTTGGAATTAAATCAGAAATTCAGATTCATAATGGCACCATAATACAATGCACTGACTTCTCTAAATCAAACTCAGTGAAGTAAACGGCAGGCAAAATAAATAAGACAGGAATGCAGCTTTAAGTGTAGAAATGATAACTGCAGTAAATACCACAACAGAAGCTGCCTCAATTCTTCCATCACCAGATTTGCTATTACGTTTTAACCTGCCTTGAAAATTCATTGAATTTAGAGTGATTTTTTTTAAAAAAAGAAATGTTAATTGATCTACTCTGCCCTTGTTACTCCCTAAAATGGTCTCATCTGAAATGTGATGACAGCTTGATCGACTTTGAACAACTTTGGATACTTTATGGGAAATGAACTCTTTGAAGCCCCAATGACTTCTATTCCTCGGCTCTAAGGATTGTTACTGCTTTGGTTCTATTAATTCCCAGCACAAGCCAGGGCACGAGAGTCCTCATCCCAGTGAAGCCAACCAAGTGGAGACAGGGTTGAGCACAGGCAAGCCAGTCTGCATTTACTGAAACAGACTTTTTTTTTTTTTTTTTTTTGAGACAGTCTCTCTGTTGCCCAGGCTAGAGTGCAGTGGTGTGATCTCAGCTCACTGCAATCTCCACCTCCCAGATTCAAGCAATTCTCCTGCCTCAATCTCCTGAGTAGCTGGGATTACAGGCTCCCACCACCACGGCCAGCTAATTTTTGTTTGTTTGTTTGTTTGTTTTGAAACAGTCTTGTTCTGTGGCCAGGCGCCAGGCTGGAGTGCAGTGGTGCAATCTTGGCGCCAGGCTGGAGTGCAGTGGTGCAATCTTGGCTTACTGCAACCTCCGCCTCCTGGGTTCAAGCAATTCTCCTGCCTCAGCCTCTCAAGTAGCTGGGACTACAGGCACATGCCACCATGCTCAGCTAATATTTGTATTTTAGTAGAAATGGGGGTTTCACTATGTTGACCAGGATGGTCTTGATCTCATGATCTCCCCGCCTCCGCCTCCCAAAGTGCTGGGATTATAGGCGTGAGCCACCGCACCTGGCCAACAGACTCTTTTTATATTATGTGTTCAGGAATGGGAAAAGGTGAACAGGTAGAAGTTGCTTTCCAGACTTGATATCAATCGATACTTCTAAACAGCCACAATAAAATGCTAACTGGAGTTTATAATAAAACCCAGGGGCACTACAAGTTTCCCAAGTACTCACAGTAGTTGCATGCAAAATCTGTTTATTTCAATTTAAAGATTTCAAACAAAGTAGTACTTACTTAATATATGATAATAAAAACCAATTAAATAGAATATCATTTCCATTGATCCCAAAATAAACTGTAACTTTTATTTTGACTATTACAAAAGTTTATTTAACAAAAAGTCTAATGTGAAAATGTACATGAACTATTTTTTACATCATAGTAAAACAGGCCCTATGGACATGTTTCTCCGCTGAACAGCCATTATTTATACTTGTTCCAAGGCTTCTAACATGATGACACTATTTCCTCATATTACCACCATTGCAATATTGTTCTGTTGTCCGCTAGTCGCCATCTCCACACATTCATCTGTCACAAGATTCATAAAGGGATCAAATCCCCGCAATATTCCTCGGACATGTCTGCCACCATTTAATTTCAATGATAAGTTCTTGTCCATAATTTTTTTCAACTCGGGAGGGTGAGCTTTGCTCATGATGGCTACTCCGCGGGCACACAGAGGCCTGGTAACAGAATGCCTACTGTAACTCTTTTAAAAGTTGAGGATCCCTTATGCAAAATGATAGGGATCAGAAGTGTTTTGGATTTCAGATTTTTTAGGATCTTGGAATATCTGCACACACATGGTAAGGTATCTTAGAGATGGGACCCAAGTCTCACCATGACATCCATTTATGTTTCGTACACACCTTATATACACAAAGCCTGAAGATAATCTGATATAAGACTTTTGACAATTTTGTGCATGAAACTAAGGTTTGACTGCAACTCATCACATGAGGTCAGGTGTGGAATTTTTCGCTTGTGGCATCATGTTGGCACTCATAAAGTTTCAGATTTTGAAGTATATCTAGTTTTGGATTTCCTGTTAGCGATTTCAACTTGTAACTTCCAAAAGCTCTGTTCATGAGCTGTAAGATGAGCATTTCGATTCCATACCAGATTTGTAGTCATAGTTAATATAGTCTAATGTTAGTGAAAATAGCATTTACCAATCTCACTTTGTGTCAGGATTCACTATCCTTCCAATGACCTTCCAAGGTGGGAATTATCATGCCTATTTTACAGGGAAGGAAAACAAGGCTCAGGGTGGTTGACTCCCTTGCCCAATGTCATACAGCTTCTAAGTATTCAAATACTAGTACTGTCTGGAGGAGAAGGTGAAGCTTAGGGGAAAATCAGAGAGGAACTTTTCAAAAGAGGACTATCAGAAAAGAGAGGCATCTGTCTTGGGACATTAAAAAATCTGTCAAGAAGCCAGGCATGGTGGCATGCACCTGTAGTCCTAGCTATTTGGGAGGCCACGGTGGGAGGATCTCTTCAGTTCAGAAGTTTGAGGCCAGCCTAGGCAACATAGTAAGACTTGGTCTCCAAGAAGAAAAAAAATGCCAAGAAACTGTGATCCAAACACCAGGCTGTCCATGACTTGGAAGACTCATTGCACACCTCCTTCCCAGTGACACTGCATGTTTTGAAGGACAACACAAAAATTACTCTTCTTCTTTGGCTCTACCATTTGTAGAGTCCCCTCCCCCACTTTTAAGAGCTCTGTGACTGTCAATCAGGTGCTTTTCAAACAATAAATGCTTTAGCGGTGACCTCAGAATTAACTTGGTTTCACTACGCAGGCAACTTTTCAAAACAAATGTTAAAGTTAACCATTCTACAGGCACCAGAACATTAGCTTCTATTTACACATCAATTAAACACATAATTTTTGGTGTCTACTTTGTACTCAGCACTGTCTAGGCACTGGGCCTAGGAGGGGAGAACAAGACAGACCTGGCCCTTCTCTTTCTGATACTGCAGTCTAGTGGGAGATAGAGTTAAGACACCAGCAATCAACAAATCCAGAAATAATTAGAGATCCACCATGAACGAAGCCTCAGAGAGAGGCTTTACTAAAAAACAACTTAACTTCTCACTTTTAACCTACCCTAGATAAGTCCATCAAGGAATTCATCCATGAAGAGGTGCTACTTAATATGAAACCCACAAATAAAGAAGAAGTCAAACAGCCAAGGAGCAGAAAGGAGGCTCAAGAAGGTGGAGCACAGAGGCTGAAAGCATGAAACAGTGCTTAAGAAATTAACTTACTGGCCGGGCGCGGTGGCTCAAGCCTGTAATCCCAGCACTTTGGGAGGCCGAGGTGGGTGGATCACGAGGTCAAGAGATCGAGACCATCCTGGTCAACATGGTGAAACCCCGTCTCTACTAAAAAATTACAAAAAATTAGCTGGGCATGGTGGCGTGTGCCTGTAATCCCAGCTACTCAGGAGGCTGAGGCAGGAGAATTGCCTGAACCCAGGAGGCGGAGGTTGCGGTGAGCCGAGATCGCGCCATTGCACTCCAGCCTGGGTAACGAGTGAAACTCCGTCTCAAAAAAAAAAAAAAAAAAAAAAAA